>NC_054374.1:51089186-51389186 GCF_017654675.1 Xenopus laevis | reverse complement strand
CATGCCAGCTCTATATTATTAACAGCCTCTCTGAGTCTCCTGTTTATGTGTGCAACAAATAGGGCATCTGTCTTTTCTCTGACCCATCACATAGTTTTAAACTAACTGTTCTCAGTCTTTCTTACATAATGATCTGACTTCCCCAGGCACTTGGTATTAAATATTTCCGTTTAATGAAAGACAGTGTAAAATCCACAGATGTTATAGCGATCCATGAGAGTTTCATATTTTTTCATTTCGGGAAAAAAATTGTATTATCACTGGGGATGAATGAAAACACAAGCATAACCTGAAAATATAATATTAACAGTCAATGTTCTGTGCCCCAGTAATGGAGAAGAGTCCTCCCAGACCAGTGCCCACTCCACAATGCCAAGACCAGACAGACCCTGAGGATACAGGGCATTTTTAATTGCAAAAATGGAAAGTGTCTGGTTAGCAGTAAGCTTCCATTGATTTGCATAGTATTATCTTCTTTAGCATTTGCTCACTTTGGGGCTTAAAGATTTGCTGGGGTATAAGAGCTCAAAAATATCCATGCACCAGGCAACCTCTAACAAGGTACATCTGTAATATTCGGTATGAACATAGCAACTGCAAATCAATTGGATCACAGGTCTGTTGGAACGCCCTCCCCCTCCCCAGCCACACGAACACACAAGGTGACATACATGCTCAGATGGTTGGCCAGTACAGGCATAACATTGGTTAACAGATCTTTTGAATAAAGAAAGCAGACCAGTGCAAGTGAAGTCCAGCCAACCAATCAGTATCTCACTACACCTTTATCCCCTGCAGTCTGCCCCACCTACAGGTGCATGTGTTTATGTCAATGAAGACCCAATATTTGTGCATGTCTTGGCAACACCAAACACAACTATCTGTGATTTACGCAAGGATGTTAATAATGTTTTACTGGTGCTTAGTATCAGTATATTGAAATAGGCATTGTACAGGTATGGAATGCCTTATTCAGAAACCTGTTATCCAGACAGTTTCAAATTATAGGTAGGCTGCTCTCTGTAAATAATTCTATATTTTTATATTTCCTTTTTCTAAAACTGTACCTTGTACTTGATCCTAACCAAGCTGCATAAATCCATATTGGTGGCAAAATAATCCTATTGTGCTTATTTAATATTTTTTAGTAGACTTAAGGTATTACAAATTGTGGGGTAAAAAAGCCCTCATTTAGAAAACCCCAGGACCCAAGCATTTCAGATAATAGATCCTGTATTATTACACACATACATAAAAACTTAGTAGAATTATTCAGGGCCAATCCATTCTTAATGAAGAACCACCATATGACAAATCAATGTCTGTCCATAATTGGTCCAATATTGCTGCCACCTCTGTAAATGGCACTTAACTGTATTGTCCTTTGTACTGGACCAAAATGATCTCCTCTCTGATTTACATCTGATCAGGGACCAGACAGATATGGATTGGGAAGACTGAAAACCGACCAAAAACTAGAATCTGTAATTTGGCAGATCTAATAATTGTCACCTAGGCCACTGATCATTTCACATACGGGTGTCTTCACTAAATGAGTTCAATTTACCCATAAGTGACCAGCTTAAGGGACCCACAATGGGTCATATAATTACACAGAAAAAACACAGATATTTATTAAAAAGAACAAGCCATGGTGTCACTGCAAGGGAAAAGGTTTATATAGTGGTGGAAACAAAATGGCAAAAAACATTGCATCCTGTCAAAAAAGAGTCTGTTTTATATGCTGATGAGGGAAATTAAACTGGCATTCAATTATGCCCATTCAGGCTAAAACAAATTCTAGAGGCTTCAGAACAGATGAACTTGGGTCAGCAAAGCCTGCAGGCTTCTTCCTCTTCCCTACACTTGCCAAGCAGATTTTCCAAATGCAAGTCCCATTGAAACAATATATCTTTCAAACAGAAAAATTGTGACAGCTCAAACAAGCAAAACATCCACAAAAAAAGATAAATATCTTTAGGTATGGCAGTCTGGCCAACTGCAGTAATTACACTTTACGCTGTTTTAAAGGGTAACTTATGTTGGATTTTATAGTTGCAGAGAAATGTATACCACTAGGAGTCCAGAATGTGTGTTAAGATGTGCTATGGGGTTCTGACTTGCTACTATCTTGGTAATGAGCTGCAAGCCTCTAACCATATAAAGTCTATTCGTTAAGTTTACTAGTTTTTTTAGACTGTGTTGCAAAGTATCAGGGTAAATTTGGGAATCTCTCAAAAGAGACACAGGAACCAGGTTTAGTAGATACATGATTATGAACTGCAACCTGACATGCACTGACAAATGTACAGACAAGTCTGTCTGCATAAGGAAGATCATCTGGCAATAATGTGCCTTACAAGCAGCCAATTAGAATGGCCATATATAGAATTTCACCAGTTACCCACTGCTCTACCAGTTATGTATTTTGTGCATTGGATTTCTCTTTTACAGAAAAGAACTGGAAGGTAAAGTTTTCTTTTCTTAAAAAAAAAAAAAATATTATCTCTTTAATTGAACGAACAAAGCAATAGCTTTCTGGCAAGAAGGATGAAAACCCACATAACATCTATCAGAATTTTAGAGTATAAGTCATCTTTAAACAAACAACTGCTGGTTTAACTGGAGCCAGAAAGATATCAAGTGTGGTAACTATGTAATTATAATAACTCGACAGTTAGAGGCATATCTCAAAATAACATACAGATGATTTATTGAATGCACTTTTTGGCAAAATGTATTACTGGAGTATGAGAAAAATACAGTGCTGAGTGGTGCAAATCAGTTTATATAGTGCAGTTGCCCCTGGCAACTAACCCATTGCAACATACCCAAGCTGCTGTTTACCTGTGGGAAGTGGAGGCTTCATTTAGTGGGGGTGGCAGGATGTTGGTTACTGGTTAAATTAAAGGAAAACTATACCCCCCAAACAATGTAGGTCTCTATAAAAAGATATTGCATAAAACAGCTCATATGTAAAATCCTGCTTCATGTAAATAAACCATTTTCATAATAATATACTTTTCTAGAAGTATGTGTCATTGGGTAATCCAAAATAGAAAATTGCCATTTTAAAAAATAAGGGCCCCCCCCCCCCCGGGATCGTAGGATTCACTGTACTCACAAAGATATCAACAAACTATACATGTTAGGTCACATGAGCCAATTAACAGACAGAGTTGTATCTTTTGCTTCCACACTTCTTCCTGTTACAGTTAGAGTTGTAGTATTTCTGGTCAGGAGATCTCTGAGACAGCACAGAGACCATCACGAAATGGTGGCTCAAGGAAAGAGATGTAAAAGGGCAAAATTTACTTAAATATATATTCCAGTTTGGTGAGATTCTTTAATATGCCACTTAATATGATATGAACTAACTGTTGCTTCATTGTTCATTTTGGGGGTATAGTTTTCCTTTAAGGAATGTTGGCCTGGAACATAGTATATGTACCTGGATAGAGAACTGGCTAAAAGATAGACTACAAAGAGTGGTGGTAAATGGGACATTTTCTAATTGGACCAGTGTTGTTAGTGGAGTTCCACATGGCTCTGTACTAGGTCCCTTGCTTTTCAAATTGTTTTTTAATGACCTCGAGATGGGCATTGATGGGGCCCCCAGACGGCTTCCCCGATCGAGAACTGGCCGAAAGTCGGCTAGATTTTGATCGAATGGGACTGAAGGTGGGCATATCGGAGAGAGAGCCGCTCGTTTGGCGACATCGCCAAACGAGAGGATCTCTCCATGTATGGCCACCTTTAGTTGGGAAACTGGGCAGCAAACTGGAAAATGAGGTTCAATGTTGATAAATGCAGGGTTATGCACTTTGGCAAAAATAATATAAATGCTAGTTATGCACTAAGGGGGTTATTTATCAAGGTCCGAATATCCGAAACTCGAATAATTCGAGGTTTTTGGAGAAAAAAAACCTACGAAGTCCGATGGTCTAAAAACTCCAAATCCGAAACCCCGGCATTTAAAAGCTCTCGAGTATAAATCAATGAGGAAGGTCCCAGTGTCTGTGCTGATGTCCGTACCGACATCCGATGAGTTTGTGGTTTCTGCACAAAATATGTCCGAAAACTTTTTTTTCCGTAGATTCCTGAGTTTTTTGTGCAGAAACCACAACAATTTCCGAGTTTTTGGGGAAAGGTCTGAAGTTTGACCGACCCTATTTTTTCAGGCTTTTTTCTTCATAAATAAGGTCCATTCGGGCAATCGGAGTTACTCGGATTTCTTACATAGAAATAATCATGTAAATTTGGACCTTGATAAATAACCCCCTAAATGTCAGTGTGTTGGGAGTTTCCTTAAATGAGAAGGATTTTGGGGTTTTTGTAGATAACAAGTTGACTAATTTTGGGCAGTGTCATTCAGTGGCTACTAAAGCAAATAAAGTTCTTTCTGGCATAAAAAAGGGCATTAACTCAAGGGATGAAAACATAATTTTGCCTCTTTATATGTCCCTCGTAAGGCCTCATCTGGAGTATGCAGTGCAGTTTTGGGCTCCAGTCATTAAGAAGAATATAAATAAGCTGGAGAGAGTGCAGAGACGTGCAACTAAATTGGTTAGAGGGATGGAAGACTTATGTAATGAGGGTAGACTGTCATGGTTGGGGTTGTTTTCTCTGAAAAAAGGCACTTGCGAGGGTACATGATTACACTTTACAAGTACATTAGAGGACATTATAGACAAAAAGCAGGGGGGACCTTTTTACCCATAAAGAGGATCACCGTACCAGAGGTCACCCCTTCAGACTAGAAGGAAAAACTTTAATTTGAAGCATCGTAGGTGGTTCTTCACAGTGAGGTCAGTGAGGTTGTGGAATGCACTGCCGGTGTTGTGATGGCTAATTCTGTTAATGCCTTTAAGAGTGGCTTGGATGATTTCTTGGATAGACATAATATCAAAGACTATTGTGATACTAAATTCTATTGTTAGAATAGATATGGGTATATATAATTTATGTGAGAGTAGGGAGGGGTGTGTGTATGGATGCTGGGTTTTCATTTGGAGGGGTTGAACTTGATGGATTTTGTCTTTTTTCAACCCGATTTAACTATGTAACTATGTAAATAGGGAGTGAACTGTAAGTGTGGCATAATTATAGAGTGCAGTTACGTCCTCTCCCCAGCTGCTCTCTGGGTGGCATGAGGGCAGAGAGTAGGCGGGCACAGGGAGTGGGCTGGGTGGTGCAGGTGGGAGCTCCTAAAGGTGAGCAGCCATGGACTGGAACATACACCTCAGAACTCCTTTCCCTTACCACACCACACAGAGATTACTGTAATGGCTTTCCATTACATTACACAAGCACTACAAGCAAACTGGGAAGCTGTATAATTTTAAATACAGAAAACTACACACAGGGAAGCCACACATAATAAATAAATAAGAATAAATGTGCAGAGATTAAGTGCCATGTGGTATGAGACACTGTAGGAAGGAAGTCACTTGCCTAAGTGGGTGGTTAGCACACAGGCACAAATAAGGCAAAGTAGACAAAAGATTGGGTAAAGACTCCTACATTCTGGACAGGTAATATTCTAGTGCAATAAGAAAGAATACATTTAAATGCTGCAACAGGGGTGATCCCAAATTTATTTCATATTTTTCAGACACTGCAATCACGATCAAACGTTCGGGAACACATGTCCCTTCCTCAATATTTTAGTGCTCCAGAATGTAGGATCTAAGTTTCTTTATCAACAGGTTGAGAGAGTGTCTTTATGGAGGAATTCAGGGATAGAATTCCACAGATAAGAAGTAGTAAGATAAAAAGGTTCAAGGCAAGAGATAGCAGGGGTGAATATGGCAGTGTTTGTGAGAGCAATTGAGGCGATGGTCATGAATGTACATTGAGACAAGTGAAGAAATGTAGTCAGGAGCAGAGGAGTGGAAGGATGAACAGGTTCCCTCTTTAAATCAATTAAGTCATTTCTGGTGCCAAAAAAGAAGGCATTTTAATCCAAAGAAAGGTCCCTCAAAAAATCTGAATATGAATTCCAGGTATACTTTGTGCATGGATCATTGGAATTTTCTCTGAAATATGGTAAGTGTGTGCCATGCCTTCCAGACCATAACTTTCTTGTCTTTTAGTGATATGGAACAGTAGCCCACTTACTATTCAATAAAAAGTGATCATGTTATTATTGAAAAGCATACTAAATTCACTGCTATGAAAATAAGGCAATGCAACAGAAGCACTGTACTCTGTGACCCCTTTATATGGGAATTATAGAAGCAAATATGGATTAAAGTAATTTACTTGCTACTCACTGTTGGTTTTTAGCTTGCCAGGTTCACTATTGCGACTTCCAGCTTGGTTTATGGCCTTAACAATGAATATGTACTTGGTGCCACTTTGCAGGCCATGAACTGTATAATGGTTCTGTTTGATATTGGGAACAATCATCCAGCTGTCGGCTGAGTTACACAAACCTGTAAGATCAAGGAAATGGAAGAGTCATAAAACATGCAGCACATAAGTGATACACTGAAATGTTTCCCTAATGTTTGCTTCACCAATGAAGCTCAATGGGCATTAGATTACTGATTTCTTTAAAGCCTTTTTATTTTTTAAACTGAAAGTGCCAGGCACTTCAGAGAGCCCTTGATATTCCAAGGACAATTTTCCTGCTGCTAATGGTTCACGCATTTCAGCTTTCAGTTATTTCACTAAAATAAGTTTCCATCAAAGAGTAAAAACTCAACAGCCAGGTACATTTATATATATTTCTTACTGCATTAAACCAATTAAACCCTTTTAAAAGTTTCCAATCCACTGAGTGTGTGCAAAACTACTTGAAATCAACAGAGCAGGGGCACCGACATTCATTTCTCTCAGCCTGGAAAAATGTGCAGGCTGAGAGCAGCCAAGCCTATAGCTAAGAAGAGAGAACTAGGCTGCTGTCTGTGCAAGCTAACACTGGAAGCCTGAGCATTGTTGGAAATTATTACACATTGCTACACACACAATTGTACGATGAATTTTCAACACATTTGTCATTCTGTGGCTTAGAGATACTTCCCATAATATTCCTGGAGAATTTTCCATTATGCAGGTACAGAAATATTTTAATACAGTACATTTGGAAAGTTTTAGGACATTTTTGAAAATGATCACATTCTTATGATTAATGCAGGAGAATAAAGGTTAAACAAAGTGAACTTCATGGGAAATACAGTATATTCAAAACCTCTTTGCAGCCTTTTATTCCTGAAATGTAAGCACTAGAGTTGCCCCCGGTGTATTCTCCCTTGGAGCCATACACTGTATTCAGCAGCAGTCACATCAACCCTGTCCCCTGAGGCACCCTGACCCAGATGAGTTCCTCCCTCACCCACAGCCTCTCTGCTGAGTGTTTGCTGTATATGTTCAAGCCTTTTCTATGAACTATGGTAAAAAGTACAGTTCAGATTTCATGGGACACATAGGATGTGATGTCTAAAAGTGGAGCTGGAAACAGGTTACATAGTAAGCAATAAAATGCTTTTTCATTTACACATATGAAGTAATAAATTTGCTTCAGCTTCACTCCTCTGATTTTGTATGTCTCCCATGAGACATAATATCAAAGGCTATTGTGATACTAGATGCTATTGTATTTACTTCATTTTAAATAGATGGTATATTATACAATGACAGCATCCATTTATGGTCAACTCATTGTTAAATAGATATTTGTTAATGCAGTCATACATCCAGACTTGGAACCCCAAAATACTGGTAGACATGCAGATGGGAAGGCAAAATGGATTTGAGGTTGGTGCCTGCCATTGTGGCATTAAAGACAGATTATTAAGATACAGTGTCTACATCCCCCACACACAGCAAGGGTCCTGTTTCATGAACTTGACAAATTCAATATGTATAAAGGTGTATATTATCTATTATGCCTCTGATTGCCATATTTGATGCCATTATTTTACACCACTACACACACAGACTTTCTGTCAGCTTAGTTTATGTAATGTAGTTTTTTAATTTGGAAAGATAGTATAAACCAGTAGCATAAACCATATTTTTATATGACTGCCTAAATAAATGCAAAGTACAATACAGGTATGGAATCTATTATCCAGAATCCTGTTATCTAGAAAGCTCTGAATTACAGAAAGGCCATCTCCCATAGACTGCATTATAATATAATAATCCAAATTTTAAAAAATGATTTCCCTTTACTCTGAAATAATAAAACAGTACCATGTCATTGATCCCAACTATAACGAATCCTTACTGGAAGCAAAGCAAGCTTATTGTGTTTATTTAATGTGTATTTAATGTTTGCATGATACATGGTCTGTTATCCCAAGGTCCAGAGTATTCTGCATAACAGGTATCATACCTGTATGCTTTTTTACAGGGCAATGTCTCCCAATCAAATACTAATGTATGCTGTATTTGATCACCATTTTTTACAGAGCATGAAAGATAGTCCTGAAAACTTAACAAAGAAGCTATGTTTCAGTTATAGACTGACCAATGAAAACACATAGAGGCAATGTGGCATGAAAACAGCAAACATAACTCAGAGCATTGGTGAACATAAAATATTCAATGGATGTGTAGAAAACCAGTGCTCAATGTAGGCAGGAGTAGAAGGGTGGATTTGGCTAAGGATCTCACCCAAATTCTGTATTTTGCTGCAGGATTTGGGTTCAGTCAAATCCAATCAAAGTGCCTGGTCAAACCATATTCAAACCCTGAAAATCCATGAGATTATACAAAAAATAAATGTTATTTTTTTTTAAGGTTTTGCAGGTATCCTCCACTCCCAAATCCATTGAGCAATATCAATACCATAAAAAAACAGGCCTTTGGGATTTGGATTGTGTTTCTTTTTAAAGTGATTGGAAGCATCCAGGTAACAATTAATGCTACCTACTAATTGGTTCCTATGGGTTACTAGACAAATAGCAAAATCACAACCATTTAGAAGCTTAAACTTCTGTGCAACTTGCAAAAAAAGGCTTGAGTTGCTTTGTACAAAGGCATGCACATTCCTGCATCAGAATTTGCATGTCATTAAGGTGCACAAGATAAGGAACATCGGGAGGCACAGCCTGCCACTGGACCATAGTCTTACAATCAGTAAGGGGTGCAATCTTGTGCTCATACTATTTTAAAAGTTTCACATCACGGAATAAAAAATTACTTCTACTTCTCTTAAAGATTTTCTATATTTTTTATTAAATGTGCCCTGATACTTTATGTTTGTTTTTACACCATATTGGAGACCACATGGAATTCCAAGCCATAAAAAGAATGTAGTTTGTACATTTCACTAAATATTTAACCGTGAATGACCCTCCACTAACATTACATTTAACATTTTTTATATTTTTATCAAACTTTGCAATTACTGATCTGGACTTATCTGTATTAATTTGTGTTTCTGTAAATGCTATAGTTGTTAATCCCGTTAACATACAGATGTTACCATTAAAACTATTTTTGGCAATATGTAACTTTCCACATGCTCCCTTGCCCCAAAAATGTGTCATCTACAGTGCTTTAAATGCCATTCATGGCCTTGGTTACATTTTCCATACCATCCAGAAACTCATTACAGCTTTCAAAATGATCTATTAATGGGCAGAAAGCACTGAACTACATACCCATCATCCCACCAGCTGAAGGAGAACTATATTCAACAACATCTGGAGCCTAGAGGTTGTCACTGCACCCTAGGGGGTGCAAAGTGAACCATGTTTCTTTCCAAGCTTCCAAATGATTTTTTTTTTTTTAAATAGAAAAATAATTTGCATTACAGAACAAGATGTAACCTGGAACTGTTCAGCAATAGAATAACTGTCAAGGTGCATCTATTATGCGCCACTGCATTAAGTGGAACACTGGGAGATCACAGCTGCACATGTAAATGAATACAGGATGTACAAGTTCCCAGCTGACTATTTACAGTCTTTCCAATCTGGAGGTAATAATGTGGAAAGTTATTTCCTCTGGGCTTGAATCTGACATATTCTATGCACCGGATGGGACCAATCCCAAACTCTGTATCTCTGTCTGCAAGAGAAATTCCCTGATTCATTTGATACCACATGATCCTATTTTTCTTTTTCAGAATCTTGGAGCCAAAAGCATCTTGTTAGGGAGCATGAGAAGAAATGATTTGAAATAAAGAGCGCAAAACAAAGCAACACTCAGAGAGGCATTTTTATTATAATAAAATTGTAGGATGGGAATTGTAGTGTTGAAAGGGACATTATATATTACTGGAAGGTGGCATATGTAATAGAAAAATGAAAAAGCACATTGAGCACTGCCATGTTGCAAATGCCTAGTTTCTGGGTGAGTGTTTGCTTGTGGCTAATTTATGCCTGTTATCAGTTTATTGCCATGTACTCCTTGAATTCTGCAAAATGTTGATTAAATTGCCATCATCTTGGGCAGCATTTGGGCAGGTTAGAAAATAGAGGTCAACACACTTGCATAGTTAGAACTACTGCCTATCAGAGTGGGGCTCTTGGGATTAATTTTGACCAAGACCAATATGGGGTTCTATTTTTCCTTATGTTCGTATGGCTTTCCTCCCACAATGACAAAACCCACTGCGTCCCTCTCTAACACTATCCTGAATGCACAAATCCAGGAAGAGGGATGCCATGTCAAGAAAGGCGAAGAGCAATATTATTAAGTCCATGTACAGGGATCTGTTATTCAGAATGCTCGCAATCTGGGGCTTCCTGGATAAGGGATTGTTCTGTAATTTGGATCTTCATACCTGTCTAGTAGAAAATCATGTAAACATTAAATAAACGATTGGTTCTGCTTCCAATGATAATTATGTATATCTTAGTTTGAATCATGTACAAGGTACTCTATTATTACAGCAAACAAGGAAATCGTTTTAAAAAAAGTTGATTATTTGGATAAAATGGAGTCTATGGGAGATGGCCTTTTCAAAATTCGGAGTTATCTGGATAACAGATTTCCGGATAACAGGTCACATACCTTTACATTAACAATAACTAATACATACCCAACAATTACCTTTCAGCAAGGCCACCTTTCCACGTACCATCCAAACGTATGTGCAACTTCAATATTGTATATAGGAAAGGATACGGCCAAAGGCAGAATAAATGCAATGTGCATTTATTAACACAACATGTTTCGGGTATAACAACCCAATATCACACTTGATAAAGGGTTGTTATACCCGAAGCATGTCATGTCAATAAATGCACATTGCAGTTATTCAATGCAGTCTTTGGCTGTATCCTTTCCTATATACAATATTGAAGTTACACATACCTTTACATGTAACTGCACTGAATCACTGATTATAACTGCAGAGAAAAAAATCTTCTCCAGATGCAAACTCACGGCTATAGTTATTGTAGCTATTTTCCTTAATACTATGCCAACCAGCTTTTGGCAAAGGTTATAAGGCATTTATGCTTAGGAGGATCAGCCGATCTAAGCACGTTTGTGTCCTGAATAACAGCATGTCAGCAGCAGCAAAATTATACGGACATGTAACTAAGGGGCTGTTCCAACTTAGGAAACGAGTAATGTATATAAATACATTTTAATTGTTAGACCTTAACGGTTCTTTAATGGCTAAGCCAGTTGTATATGTAATACAGTGGCTTTGATAAAACCAGCAAAAAATATGCACAAGATAAGTTGAATGACTAAGATCTGACTTTCCTTATACAGAAATATTTTGGAAGTTCCACATTTCTATGGCACAACGAGTTGTTTCACACTATATAATGAAGGCCCTTTAAAAATAAACCATAAAATAAGTTTTATAAAAGAACACTGGGCAACGTTTGTATTTCTTTACAGTGATTTAAACCATAGCTAGGCAATATTTCTAATGTAAAAATATTTTGCAAGAATAAAATGTATCAATTAATATAAATACTTCAGTTGTCAAAACAAATGCCTCAGTTGTGTTGCCATAAATAACAGTTCATTAAGGCTGCACATTAAAATTGACTAATGTCAATACATTATAAAACGATTCTCAGTAATGATATTTTATATGTACTTCTAATTGGCACTTTTTAAATTGAACTTTTTGGGTTATTTTCAAAATACATATCATCAGTAATGATCTGAAAATGTAAATTGCCACAGTTCCAGTTTAACTGCCAAATCTATGGGGAAATATTAAGAAGCTAAATCTGCTAGTATAAAACTTGGTGGTGTTATTTGGACTTGGTAACTACTGCATTTGAACTTATTTTTCATGTGCAGAATACTGTGCAGGCAATTATGAGAAGTACAGGTAACAAATTGAAAAGTGTATTTTAAAATCGTTATAGCTATGTGTGCTTTTCTAGTTAACTATAAATAAATGGTTCCTCTTATTTTCTCTTACAAAGAAGTTCTGTCTGTGCCTTATATCTGAGAATTTTTTTTTTACAATTACACCATTGTAAAGACATCAAGATTGGGGAACCTATTTTTCCAAATGAAAGTAAACAGGCTCCTTGAGTCTTACATATACTTTTTTAGAACTACAAGAAAGATTCTGTATTTCATACTTGACAGTTTAATACTTTTTGTTAGAAAAACATGTACAGTACATGTATACTATTTCCTTCCATAGTACAGGTGGGGGATCTGTTATTCGGAATGATTGGGACCTGCGTTTTTTCCGTCTGGGTAAGGTGTTTTTCCGTATTTTTGATCACCATACCTTAAGTCTACTTGAAAACATTTAACCATTAAATAAATCCAGTTGGGTTGTTTTGCCACCAATATAGATGTATTCTTCATAGTTTGGATCAAATACAGAGTACTGTTTTATTATTAGAGAGAAAAAATAAATAATTAAAAAAAAAAAAAAAAAAAAAAAAAAAAAAAGATGTTAGGCACCCCCAAGTGATTGTATATGCTTACCTAAAACCTCAGGCCGGTGCTCCTATCAGCACAGAACTGCACTGGCCAGGAGTTCTTCCAGCGAGCACCACAGAGTAATCCTCTTCCGGCTTCTTCTTTCTTCTCGTGGCTGTGCATGCGCAGTAGAGCAGAATTCAGTTTTCTGCTGATAGGAGCACCACCCTGGGGTTTCAGGTAAGTAAATACAATCACTTGGGGGTGCCTAATATTTGGCACCTGCAAGTGGAAGACGACTATCCTTCTCCTTTAAAATTGGCTCTATGGGAGTATGACCTTCCCGTAATTCTTTCTGGATATTGGGTTTCTGGATCAGAGATCCTATACCTTTACAACATAAAGGGATTTTTTGGCACAGGCTCACTTGTACCTCACTGGTACTCAATCTTTGCTCAACTGATATTATTTAAACATTTGGCCATGGACCAACTTATCGTATCAAAATAAGGGGCATATCTGAACCCTTTAAATATCTGCTCAGACCACTACATCCACAACCAGTGAGATATTGACTCTTAGAGTAAGCTAATAATTAAGCTTTTTGCTATATTACTTTATTTGAGCCGGAACTGTATAATTAGAATTCCTTTCTCCAACCTGAACCATATTTTCAAAACTACATCTTTTATGTTTTACTGACTATGCCATTTTAAATAACTCACACATAAGGACATGAAAAGAAAAATGCATAATTTAAGCAGAAAAGTCTCCTTTTTTTATTTTTTTGTATTAAAAACACATGCTGTTTTTATAAACAAAATCAATTTAATCGCTGCAATTATCAGAGACTTTGGAACAAGGATATTTTTTATATGATTATATTAATGTCTTAAGACAGCGATGAAGCATTGGAGTTAAAACATGTATGTGAATGTGAAGGCTTAAAGTTGATCTAAAGTGATTATTTTGATAACTGGGAAAGGAAATGATAAAAGGAAAAAAACCAAAAAATATAATGTTCTTCTCCCATTCCAGCTGGCTTTCTTCAGTTATTGGCATGAATTAAGATTCAGCCTTTCTTGATACAAGTAAACAAGAGAAAAACAGCTGCACATGTGCTTTTCTTAGTGGAATTCCAAAATTATGCTATAGAAGAATGATCTTACTGGGTAGACTATTTACTTTCTTTATTGGGGGAACCATGCTATTTCTCTCATTACTCATACATAAGTTACTGTTTTAACTACTGCAGGAGACCCTAAAAAGTCCACTTTGCTACCTGAGCACTGCCAAATACACTGACAGTTCAGCAGAAT
Organism: Xenopus laevis; assembly: GCF_017654675.1. Taxonomy (NCBI): domain Eukaryota; kingdom Metazoa; phylum Chordata; class Amphibia; order Anura; family Pipidae; genus Xenopus; species Xenopus laevis. The sequence goes on along the minus strand of NC_054374.1, from coordinate 51,375,054 downwards.
AATCAAGAAATAGCTTGGAGTGGTGCAATTCTCCTTTAGCCATGTGGTCCTTTAGATCAAAAAGGGTTGGAGGATGTAGGAAGCTGTAGTTCTGCAGCAGCTTGGGATACACATTGGCTTCACTGGCGGTGATATTTAGCTACTTATTATTTAAAGAAGATGGCAGTATAAGAATGATTGGCCTGTGGGCTAAAGGGGACACTATTCTGTGATATGCCAGTCTATACAGAAGACTTAGAGACTTTATCAAAATTCAAATTTGAGGGAAAAAATTAGGGTGGTTTCATGTTTTTTTGCATCATATTTTTCTCGAATTAAGAAAATAGCACCAACTCAATTTTTTTTATAAATAACCCTTCTAAGCAGTAGTCTCTCTTTGCCCTATTTGCCAACCCGCTATTTACATGCAAAGAAGGGTATTAGCAGAAGAATTGACAGACAGTGGTATATATGGCCAGACAACTGGCCAAAATGGTCTACATAGTAAAGTCAAACTAATTGATCATGGTTACAGGCTTTAACTAACAGACTAAATGAACATTTAGCACAATGTAGAAAGTATATTGTATTCTGAGATACTTTGCAATTCATTTAAATATTTTGTAGTTTTTTAAACTATTTAGCTTTAGCAGCTCTCTATTTTGCAATTTCAGCAATCTGGTTATCTTATATACAGACTTGATTTTCTACTCTCTTAATAAACCATGGTGGAAGTTAAAAGCAAATAGAAAGCGTTTTACATAATAACAGCAGAGGGATGCACAGAATGCTTTAACCTCCTATTATTTACAAAATTCTTTTAAATAAAATGCTCATAAAACAAATTAAAAGCATTCCTATGCTGAACAATAGAATAAAACCAGGAAAGAAAGTGTATATGTTATTGTAAAGTCATGGCACAAACGCATAATGAAGGAAGTAGCTCACAGCTCAACAGTGGCATCACAGGTTCCTGACAGGGTATTGCCCTTTGAAGTTTATTTAAAAATAGAGAAACATATACAAAAATTCCAATTATTTTTTATAAAATCTACATTAATGTGTTACTGTACCTTCATTTTGAATTTTCCTGTCTGATGGAAATAGTGAATTAATGAAGGTACATATTACTGGGTCAGCTTACTGTATATCTGGCTGCCCATTAATCCTCCTGGTCTAGCAGTCCATGGGCATATGGCATGACATCACTAGGTGTGCTGCCAGTCACCAGGGGACCAATGATACTTTATGTACCATGGACAACATCCTAGATTTTTCATAGCCTCTGTGGAGAGATACTGCACATCAATATATCTCCAGCACAGGTTATAAAGCCCAATTCTGCAGGAATACATGTGGGTAACACTTTATTTCTATGTGCCGCTCAAACTGAGAATTGAAAAATTATAGTAGCAGTAAAAGCACCTTTTTTCAGTGTGTGGGAAACCAAGTTAATATGGTGCATCTTCCAGCAGACTAGACAACATAGCTAAGAGAGGGAGAGTTAGGAATCCATGCAAATGGGCATGGTAAAACACAGGCCAAATAAATGTACACTAACAAATAAATTAGCTCTCAAAATTAAGTTTGTTAAATTCTGTGCTTATATCACACAAGATATTCTCCAACTTTCTCATTTTATAATCAGTATTTCATTTCAGAATAACATATAAAGTTTGGAGCAGTGGGTGACAGCTTTTGACTTGTGATCTGAAGTGAAGCAATTAGCACATGTCAACATGTAAATCTGATTAACACATACTTTTGTGCATGAAGGGGACTCCTCACATTCAGTTGTCATTAAGGAATTAGGTTTTGTCAAGCTATTCAAAGACTGTTTCTATATTCACACTGAAATGGGCAAAAGCCAAGTGCAATGTGCATCTTTAATATGCTGTTTTAGCTCCTGCTGATTCTATATGCAGACAGAAGCAGAGAGCTTCATAACTATATTTGAGATATAGCAAAAGATTAGGATTTAGCAGAAAGGTTTGTTTTGATGGAGACGACTAAGCTAAAACACTGCATGGCCATATGGTATAACTAAAAATATGTTTTTATTATTCTAGCACAGACAAAAAAAAACGTGGCTCTATCCAAAGGTGAATGTGTAAAAAATAACCAAAGCTCACCCGACATAGAACCTGACCTGGGTGCGGGGCCCCAGGTCCGTTTCTTAAGGGTTCAGCATTCTCGGCAATATGATATAAATGAACAGTATAAGTTTAGTTCGCACTCACCGATGAAAGAAGGTGGCCCGGGTGCAGCGCCCTGAACCCATAGCTTGGGGTGAGATGAAAGAAAAAGTTGGTGGAGCATGCACTCCTGAGTAAACAGTATAAGTTTAGTTCACACTCACTGTTGAGCTTTGGTTATTTATTACACATTTGGAGCTTACACCTTTGGATAAAGCCGCATTTTTTCTTGTTTGTGCTTGTATTAGTAGTTTCGCTGAGCTGGTGTGACGCAGAAGTGCATGCTCATACAACTTTTTCCTTTATTAATCTAGTGCAAACATTTATGCAGCAGGGAAAAGGTCTTAAAGGGAAAATATACCCCCTTTTGATATGAGCTCATTAAGTTGGCAGAAATCCTGCATAAATATCTATATACAGGTATGGGACCTGTTATTCAGAATGCTTGGGACCTGGAGCTTTCAGGATAACAGATCTTTCCGTAATTTGGATCTTCATACTTTAAGTCTACTAGAAAATTAATTAAACATTAAATAAACAGGCTGGTTTTGCTTCCAATAAGGATTAATTATATCTTCGTTTGGATCAAGTACAGGTACTGTTTTACTATTACAGACAAAAAGGACATCATTTTTAAAAATTTGGATTATTTGGATAAAATGGAGTCTATGTGAGACAGCCTTTCTGTAATTCGGAACTTTTAGGATAACAGGTTTCCAGATAATGCATCCCATACCTGTATACATTTATTAATCTATGAATATATATATCCAAAAATAAATATAAGCGTATATGTTTGTTACACAGACATGAATATGCAGCTGAACTGAAAAAACAAAACAAAAAAAAAAAGCTCGCACAATAATTGGAAGGTGTAATTAGATGAATTTGGTACTTACTAACAACATTAGCTTGTCCAGTGAAGATGGTGTACTGTAGCTCATAGGAAACCACACTAAACTCATCATCAGATGTCCAATGCACAGTAATGGTGTCGTAGGAAGCAGTGCATAGTTCCTCTCTAATTACAGGGGGATTTGGTGCTGTGGAGGCAGAATTCCAAGACTCCATAAAACTGTAACTTATTAGTTTTAAACACTTTGCTTCAACACATTTTTTTTCCTAACCTGTTGAAAAACTCATTCTGGTGGTACTGGCAGTATCAGTTTAATTAACTTCAGAGTTTAACCATAAATGTAGTGGCAAACGGCTTTACAAAGAGCTCCTAAGCCAGGAAATCGTGGGTTCTCTCATTCATAGACAGTAATAGGAATTTATATTTTTCTAGAATCAATAACAAAATCCACGGGCAGGAGTTCAAGAACACTAAAGAGCACAACAAAGCCCCAGGGAGCACAGGCCAGCTCTGTCCATAATGTCTGCAATGGGGCTATGTTTTTAACAGGAGCCAGTGTCCTCTTCTGCTGCCTAATGTGCTTGTATGTTAAGCATGCAAGTTAGGGGACAGGTGGGAGCAGGAGAGAGGACACCTACACGCCTCAACACTGCCAAATGCAGGCAACACTGTAATTGCAAGTTTAGCCACATGTTTTTAGACTCCAAAATGTTTTAGATGCCAAAAAAAAGAGAGTGATTACTCTCTCAAGCCAAATATCCAAGGCTGCTTGTAATTTCTAGAATCGTACAGGCCCAGCATCTTCCCAGCAATGCCACAGTCCATCCCTCCCAACATTTTGTAAAGAGGGGCAAAAAAGATTTGCTATGCAGAGAGTGGTGAACATTGTTAGACCACACCTGTTTTGTGGCCACATCCCCTAATTACCATGTTCATTTTACAAAATTTGGCAGGCTATCTAAGTTTGAACAAATTTCTGTTGTTTTTATGTGTTATTACAGTTTTGATAATGAAGCTGCAAGTCACAGTTTCCCCAAGAGACCTGCTTATCTTAAACTGTTACAATTGTTACTTTATCTTAAATTGTTACTAAGTGCACCTGCCACATACTCTGGGCTCTCTGGCAAAAGCCAATTAAGTTTTAGAAACTTTGTATATTTTCTGGCTGTTTAGTGCAGGAAATCAAAAAGAAAGTTGGGACATTTCAGTAACAATCCGGGACTGCGGGTTGAGCTGTGAAAAACAGGACATTTGAGAGGTATGCCACACTACTTATATCTACTCATGCCTGTATTACTTAATATTCCTTTCAATGATCGAATACATGATTAAGAGTTAAAACACAGCCTTACCTGTCAGATAATCAAGACATTCTAACATCTTCTTCTCTCTTGAAAAATCCAATGCAAATGTGTCAAATGTGTCATTCAGGTTGATTTCTGGAATAAGCACTTGAGAGGATGCTGTTGCCATTGAAACTCTATAGGGAGAGAAAAATATCCAGGTCATTCTGCACTTACTGTAGCGTCGATGAAGAACATACCAACAACATTGGCGTATACAACATCAGTTGACTGGATGGCAATAGAGCACACAGTTTGCATTGTATCTTCCTGCTGTTGTTTGTTTAAAGGTTTGCTTGATGAGCCGCAAACAAATATGATTTATTGTTTACCAGATAAATCTGAAATCTACTCTAGGCTTAATAGGCAGGCAAAATATAAAGCCCCCCTCCCTTTTTAAAAACCAGGGAAGTTAAAGGACCAGCAAGAGAAATAAATTAAATGATTTGTATACATTTACTGTAAATATAATGCACTTTTCTTTGGTATTGGTAAGTGGTGGAAATACAGACATCCAATCAATATTTACAACATAACTGCATCCTATTTGCAGCAAAGCATGTGCTATGCTGGAATTGTGGGGGAAACTCTGCATTGTGGGTAAGAACAGACTATGGGCTTGAAATGCAAGTCTCAGGCTGAAATCGAAGCAAGCTACAAAATATCCGTAACTGCATGTTTAAATTGATCATAAATAATTAGAAACAATGCTATGTTTATGATATTCTTCACTCTCAAGAATTGTTGTCATTTGCCTCCAAGTAAAAGTTTTATACCTCCTGAGAAACATTGGTATCTTCTATTAACAGGAAAGGCTTTATTTCAGGAAAGCACATGAAAAACGATATATCTAAAATATTTGCCACAAATTACTCTTGTGAACTGGGAGCCTTATACTGGATCATGGTGTTCTAACCAAAGAACTGTTTAAACAATCTCTATTTCATATGGCATATTGCTACAGACAGTGAGAGGAAACAGCTTTTCCTTTTTTGGATCCTATCAGAAAAACTATAATTGCAGCATCCTTGAACGTTTTTCCTCATATGCTGTCCCAACTAGCTAATGAAATATACAGAACTTTTAATGGTTTACACATTCTAAAAATTACAATAGGGTTATATATGAAAGAGGATTTAGCAATGACCATACATGGGGATGACCAAATACTAATATTGTATTCATCCGGGTCAACACACAGTGCATTCACTTTATTTGCATAGAATATTTTTGCAAAATATACTTACATAGCCGTTTAGGCTGGTGCAATAAGTTCAGTATATAAAATATGGCATTTTTAGCAATATACATTTTTAGAGTCTAGTTTTCCTTTAACTTTATACAAAGACTAATGAGAACGTTAGCCTTTAGGCCCAAACTGTCATGAAAAAAAAACTATTCATAATATTTTCTCTTTAGGCTGGCCATACATGGGCATATTCCTTGCTATATTATATGACCAGCTGGAATAACAAGTGGGTCATATTTGAGCTAGGCAAAAAGCAGCAATCAACACATTCAGTAGGCAAATGAAGAAGACGATCTTAAGGGATCTGAAAAAATTCACCAAAAGCATTGAAGTCTATGGGTGGCAATTTTTTTTTGACGCAAAACAATTTTTCCACCCATTGGACTCTATGGGCATCTTTTTCGCTGCTAAACCTGGTGAAAAATGTCCCTCATCACTAATAATAAGACAGTGGTATGCATATTATTTTCAAAATAGTCTGGGCTTTGTTCATGTCAAGTAAAAAAATACTTAGCACTAAACCATGCAGTCTGTGGGCCCATAAATTAGTAAAGGTGGCCATACATGATAAGAACCGGTCGATTGTCAAGGTTGCCAAACATCCTGTGTGCTCAGACTGGTGAATTACAACTTTTGCCAGTGCTAATAATATGGGACTGAATCAGCTGTTTCTCTGCCAGTGTAAAATTGCTTTGAAAGAAAATGCTGATGTAATATTAGACAGCCTACCCAAACAAAAAAAACACCCTCTGCTTATGGCAGGGGGCAAAATACACTGCTGTGCTGAAGCACAAGTAGTAGTCACAAGTATATTTCTACTCACTTGATGATGTCCCCTGTCAAAACATCCCAGTCAGACATTTTCTAGTTATTTCCGAATATTAATTGTGTACATAGTCAAAGTGCTTTTTCTGGATAATCAGGGCACTAACAATAAGGTGAAATGAGAAAAATGTACCACCCCACCCTTAGATTTACAAATCCCTAGCTATAAGTCTTGGAGGAAATACATCACATTCCTAAAGCCTTTTTTCACTCCCCTTGACATTTCTACATGGCGTCCTGCACAAAAGACTTCTCTTCCCTTTGTAGAACATTTTATGATAATTATTGCAAGAGTATCCGGTCATGTTTTCCCTTAGATATTAAACAAACCTAAAATACATGCTTTGGCAATTGTTCCCTTTTATCTGCAAGCTAGCAATCTATGTTAACTAGCAATCATGTTAATTGAAGTTGAATCTGCCGTTTAAAAAGGGATTATTCTTCCCTCTTTTGATGGTGTAAGAGTACTCCAGCAGTCAAGGACAGAGACACATATGCCAACTTTTTAAGTTCTGGGAATATTTCTGAAAAATTACACACACATTCTACATCTTACAAAACAAAGAGGGGCCAGAAACAACTACTACCTAAGACAAATACATTTCTGCTTTGCTTTTGTAAGATGGGAAGTTCATTAAAAAATACTGCAAACACTGCTTGTATTACCACTAAAATAAGTACAGTTTTTAAAAATTGTGTATGTCAGGGCTTAGTAGTTTTCTAGAAGGGTGCTAATTGTTCATGGATAACATCAAGTCTGATCAGACTGATCACTTGGACCTGAGAGATGGTTGATGCTTTTTATGGGGGGAGATGGTGGTAATGTAGTACTGTAGTATGTACATGAATTTTAGCCCTATCAATGGGGCTAAACATACTAGCAACTATCAGCTATATTTTGTGTATTTGCTTAAAGGTTTTGTTCATCTTAAAGTGATACTGACACTAAAAAATGACTTTTTAAAATATGAAAGTATATTAAAAGTTACATATATGTCATGATGATTGTTCTTTGCCGAGAGGTTTGTTTTATTAAGTAATTGTTAGTTGAAGTTCCTAAACCTAACTGTTTTGCTAACCTGACTGTCCCATCTCAGCCTGTCAATTAAAGTTTCCAATGCTAACGGACTCCTGCTGCAAAAATATGGCAGCCCCCTCATACAGGGACATGGAACATTAGAGGTAATGTTATAAGTAGCTTTCAAAGACAATATTATGATAGATGTAAAAAGAGTTTAATTTCTGGTGTCAGTATCTCTTTAAAATTTACTTTAGGTATAATGTCGAGAGTGATATTTTGAGACAACTTCCAATTGGTGTTCATTTTTAGTATTTGTGGTTTTAGAATGATTTAGCAGTTTGTTTGGCAGCTCTTCAGTTTGGAATTTCAGCAGCCGTATGGTTGCTAGGGTCCACATTACCCTAGCTACCAGCCAGTGGTGTAAATGAGAGCATGGAGTATGAATAGGAGAGGACTTGAATAAAAAACAAAAATGAATACAAAGCAACAATAACAATAAAATTGTGGTCCTGCAAAGCAAAGCAAAAATAATTTAAAAGTTGTAAGAAAGAAATATGAAGACCAGTTAAACAGTTGCCAAGAACTGACCATTATAAAATATAATAAGAGTAACTTAAAGGTTAACTACTCTTTTAAAGGTTTTCATGACATTACAATTTAAATAATTATACTGTTTTAAAGGGATAACATTGTGTGGTTGTACTTACCACTGTAGTTGTACTTCCTTCTAAAACAATTATAATATGTCAATTGAAATTGGAGTTACTGAGAGAAAAACCCAAGAATGCAGTGCTTGCTGCTTATTGTGCTTTATTGCCACAACATGTTTCGGGCTCAAGGCCCTTTAACAAGTTTTACACTGAGATAGAAGAAGCCTATTAAACCACTCTACCAGAGCACAGTCACTTCTATAGTGTGGCAATTATAATATGTCTGTTATGTTTATATTATTTTATAATTAGATTATCATTATATTAGAAAGTCGTGGATCTTACCTTATGAGTTGCTACTGAAAAACATGGGAATGGGGGAGATTTTTGACATTATGATTCTGCACATCATCAGTAACAATTAACAATGAGAAAAATATTCTACATACATGCCTGGTATGCCTGTATGCCTCTACATACATACATACATAGACTGCTGGGCACAGCCAAATACATTCATCTGTACTCAGATACACTAGTAGAAGACATTAGTACAGCACAGGAAACAGATAATATTAATAAACCAACACATTACTAGAAAATTAGGTCTAATTGGTACTTTTGGCTTCTGAGAAATTTACAGGCTATCCTGTATGCCGTTTACCTTTCTGTGATATTCTTGGCTGATTGAAGGAAGCGAGCATGATCATTTTCTTTTAGCGATTGTTCTGCCTGTGAGATTAGGGATGTGGAGCGCTCAATGCACTGTTTACAGTTGGCAACCTGCTGTGCCAGTTTTCGTAACCTAACGACCTAGGAGAGGAGTAAAAAGGTACGACATGAGGAGATGTACATAAGTGGTAATTACATAATAGCAAATATAAATAATGTACTGAACTAGAGAGCTAAGGAAGTGAAATGTGCGCAATGCATATAGACTCACTGCATATAGAGCACAGGTGAATGTGGCAGAAATTGTGCAATGAACCCTATTTGTGCTACCAGAGCCAGGCCAAGATATACTGCCACCTGATTGATCTACTTCTGCATGTCAACCTACCGTGGTCGGCATCCTCCCCTTGCTCCTCGCAACAGCCTACCCCATTACTTGCTAAGCGAGTTCCCCTGCTCTCTTGCATGCCACACCTGTTTGGCCTGGAACTTGAAATAAGTAAGGGAGGATTAAAGGCATTAGAAGTGGCTTAATTAGCAAATATTACTAATTTGAACAGTAGGCTGTAAATTAAATACTTTCTGGCATTATAGTCCCTTTAACCTGCGCCACTATTCAAAAAAGGGATCCTCAGCCTCAAAACTATAGGCCGTTTAGTCTGACATTAGTGGTAGGAAAGATTTTTTAAGGGGTTTTAAGGCATAAGATACTGGACTTCATTGCAAACTATAATACTATAAATTTTATGAGAAGGTGAGCAGGGACCTTGATTCTGTGAAGGCAGTTCATGTTATCTACTTAGACTTTGCTAAAGCATTTGATACAGTGCCACACAGAAGGTTACTGGTTAAATTAAGGAATGTTTTCCTGGAACATAAGGGCAAATTGACTAAAGGAAGAATCTTTGCCTGCGAAGGGTTTCGCCACACTCCGCGCCACTTCACCAGGCACAAATTCACTAAAATGCAAAGTTGCGTCTTGGCAGCTGAACACTTGTGAAGTTTCACTAGCCTTAATTTGCCAGCGCAAGCATTTAATAGCGAACTTTTGCTAACGTTCATTTCTGCCTAGCAAAGCTTAGGTCAATTTGAATAGGGCGAGAACATATAAGTTATATATACGTCTTTATTAGAGATGTTGGTGCAATAATGGCCACATATTATTACAAATTTCTATGGAAACAAAATAAAGACAAAAGATATCCTCTAATGCCCTACACCTGGGTCAACCCTAAAACAAATATGGGATGTCCCTCAAATTGGTTAAAGCACAAACAGTTTAGAAGTTTTATAGGCATCCTGCTTTACAATATGAAAACATGCCAATGTTTTTTAGAACTTTTATGACTTTTCGGCATACAGGATATGAAGTAATTGACAAGATTGTGGAGGATGTAGCTTCATCTTATCAGTCCGCAAGGTCTAAGGTTGGGAAGGAAACTCTGGCAAAACATAACGTACATTTTCCTTCTGATAGGGCACGACACTACTCTATCGACGGAGTCTATAGCTAGCGAATTGTCATCTACGTCTGTTAGTAAATTGCTGATGTGCCTGCGGGTGGGATTTCTAGCGAATTTTCACTAGCCACGGCCACTAAGCCCTTTACTTAATCTGTCCCACAGTATTTGTACCTGGATAGAGAACTATCTAAAAGATAAATGGTAAATTGAACTTTTTCTAATTGAACTAGTGTTGTAAGTGGAGTACCGCAGGGCTCTGTACACGGTCCTTTACTTTTCAACTTGTTAATTAATGACCTGGAGGTAGGCATTGAAAGTACTGTTTCTATTTTTGCTGATGATACTAAATTGTGCAGAACTATGGGTTCCATGCAGGATGCTGCCACTTTGCAGAGTGATTTGACTAAATTGGAAAATTGGGCAGCAGGAAAATGAGGTGCAATGTTGATAAATGCAAGGTTATGCACTTTAGAAAAAATAATATAAATACATATTAAACACTAAATTGCAGTGTTTTAGGAGTTTCCTTAACTGAAAGGGATCTAGGGTTTTTTGTGGATAACAAGTTGTCTAATTCTGGGCAGTGTCTTTTTGTGGCCACTAAAGCAAATAAAGTTCTGTCTTGCATAAAAAAGGCCATAAACTCAAGGAATGAAAACTGGCAAGGCCTCGTCTGAAGTATGTGGTGCAGTTTTGGGCTCCAGTCCATAAGAGGGATATAAATGAGCTGGATAGAGTGCAGAGTACAAGGTCAGGTTTGTTTTCTCTGGAAAAAAAGGCACTAGTGAGGGGATATGATTACACTTTACAAGTATATTAGAAGACATTATCGACAAATTGCAGGGAACCTTTTTTCCCATAAAGTGGATCACCATACCAGAGGCCACTCCTTCAGACTAGATGAAAAGAACTTTCATTTGAAAGCGTAGGTGGTTATTCACAGTGAGGCTGTGCCACATAAGGAGGTCATAAGGAAATCCAATAAAAGTGAAGCAAGGTTAGAACTATATGCAAAATAGTAAGCAGAACCTTCAAAGAAGTTAAGGACAAATAACACAAAGTAAAAGGATTTATATAAACCCCTCTATTTTTCTATTAGGCAAGCAGAATAGTGAAAAATAGTATTCTGATCCTATAAAAAATGCCAAGAAATGACATTTGGCAATGATTAATAAACGGTTATCTTCAACTCATTAATATGTATTTAGCTTAGCCCAGTTCTGGTTAATTGCTCACTTAACTTTATACTTGTATTTGCACAACATGACTTGAATTCAGCAGCACTTAAAGCATGCAAAGTGGAAAATTCAAGAGTTACGATTACCAAACAAATCATAACGGCTCCTTTATAAATGAGATATAACAACCACTGCTCAACCAGACTTAACTCAGTTGTTGCTGGACTTCACATGCAAGCATATTTTAACATATTATCAAGGGTCAAAGAGGATCTATCACCCTAATAAATAATTCCATATCCTTTTGTATCACGTTAGTTGAGCAAAATAAATTTACACTATGGGGGTTATCAAAATCCGAAACGTTCTCACTATTTTCTGAAAACGACTCCGACCAAATCTGCACTGACTCCCCCCCCCCTGTTTATCAATACATTTTTCCCAAGATATCAACGGGGCATCTGCCATTGACTTCCTCATAAACTCGGCAAGGTCTGAGTTGGAGTACTTTTTTATTCAGACTTCAGGGTTTAATAAATCATGAAAAATTCAATTAGGTGCTATTTTGTGGACACTGTTATTAATGCAAGTTGTGTATTACCACAAAATCTTGTTAAGGCCCCAGAACGGGGACCCTAATGCCCATGCCCATGGTCCAATAGGATTAGCAAAGCTCCCATTGCCTTCTATAGCACCTCAACAAATTTTAACAAGCAAATTTTTGTATTAGAGTTTTTTATTGTTTTTTCACTTTTAGAGGTTTGGAATTTAGGAAAACCACAAACCAAATTCAATCGTTAGTAAAGTGGTACCTGTAGTCACATCTCAAAAGAGTTACAGGAACAGCTGAGGTTTCTTTATCATGGAGGTGGCACAATCCTTCCACAGGCTGAAGTATAAATATAAGCAGTACTCCAGCCAATTGTAGGATGATGTTTCATTTTGCCCAGTGGCTATCCAAAGGAAGCCCCCTATTGCCATATTTTATTGGCATTTGGCAAGAACATTTCAGTATCACTGTAAATATGCTGTGACATTTACACTGCTATTTAGAACAACTAAATCTTTAAAAAGTATAAAATATTCAGATTTAAGCCCCATTTTCTAAGAATCTCAAAATCAGCATTTTTTCACCTTTAAAAATAGCAAATACCATCCATTCACTAAGCAGAAAACACTATTGTTGAACAGGGTTTCCAGGGTTAAAAAAAATTATGACGACAGCCAAAATAAGCACAGCTGGCTTGTGTTCCCCACAATTCTCCTCATTTCCTGGCATGTAGTTCTAACATGATAGCTGAAATGCTGTTTTGATAACCAAATCCCTATTAAAGGCGGCCCAATATGCAAGCTTTTCCTGGGAAGGCAAAATGCTGTTGTTGATGCAAGGGATACTTGTTCTGTGTTCAAGGCAGTGTCTTACCTCAGCCTGGACTTATTTATGTGTCAAGGTTTTTGGCATTTTGCTGCCAGTATGCACAAAGTTTGACAAGGGCTGCTTGAAAATGGATGGTGTGGTTTTAATCTCTAGAGGAAGAGGCTTTAAGCATTCCTGAGTCATGTATAATCAAGCATGTTCTTATTATAAGGTTAAAGAAAAAAATATTATTTAAAATGCTTTAAAATAATACAGTTTATCTGAGATTTTTGGGGTTATATATTAAGGCTCAATTTTTCGCGGCGTCCGTTTTGATGCCTAAAACCCAAAAAAGCTGCAGTAAAAAAAGACGTGTTTTTTGTTATATTTTAATTCCTAAGGGTGTTTAAAGTCTGAATAAATAAGTACACAGACCTGTCAATGGCAGTTGTACTGAAGATATACTGGTTTCTGAAAAAGTTACGTTATTTGGGCATCAAAATTTGAAAAAAGTTACGTTATTCTGCGGATTTTCCAGAACAAGAAATTTTCAGGGAAAATACGTAGAAATTTTTGGAGTTTGATAAATAACCCCCATAGCATTGCTCTTAAATTAGGGATTCCCCGAATTATTGATTAATTTGCTTTACCCCCTTGGAAGCACCCTGTCCTGCATATATATTACATGAGGCCTAGTATCCCTTGCTGCTGCTACAATTTAGCTAAATAGCATGTTACGTCTTAAATAAATCAAAACCTCCTAAAATTCACATTATAAAAGAACCGATAATATATTCAGTTTTGCCCTGATTAAAGCGAGTGAAAAAGAATTCCCAGCTTTCCAGTACTTCACTTTTCTAAAATCATGCTCTTCAAACACACTGTGCAAGCTTTTGCCAAAAGGGTGTTTTTTATTTGAAGTTAGAGATGCAGGACAACTTAGTGAACCATTACAAGCGCATTTGACGGGGACTATGCAATTCCCAGAATTCCACTACCTAGCTTTGACAATGTAAGTTACTTTTGCTAGGTATAATGTAACAATTTAGTCCAGAAGGCACCAGCAAAAACGTTACCATAAAACTTTTGTCTGAGCTAATCCTAAATTCGTGAGGGGAATGTAATATGTTTCGATTTCAAAGACACTTGTGAATGTTAGCGTCCATATTTGCAAATTTTTTGACTGATTGAACGACTTTCTCTCAAAGTTTGCCACCAAATTGCTTTTGCGAACATTTGCAGTGTATGTCATTATATTTCGCAATCGCAAACCATTTTTTGCAACAAAATATTTAACTATACTGCAGAGCAGGTGTTAGAGGTTCGCAGTGCGCAATTAAGATTCAAATGCAATAAAAGCCAAAGAATATATATATATATATATATATATATATATATATATATATATATATATATATATATATATATATATATATATATATATATATATATATATGTCACAATCTAACAGATAGCATTTACTGACAGGCAGTTTGAAAGCATACATGATTTACGTCTAACAACTGTTGTCGATGTTCTACATTTTTACATCTTGCCTGGAAAACTCTGTGCCCTTTAAATATTCCTTCGCCTTTGAAGTGGCTCCATCTTCTATGTCACATGCAGCCGACTTCACCCAAGTTATGACTGGCTGATCACTAGTTGTTTCTTCAGAGACCCTACAACCCTTCACTTTTTGCCCAGAAAGCCACCATCTTCAATGGTAATGATCCATAATGAAAAAAAATCATTCATTATGGAACAAGACAGCATCACAAGACAAGCACTTGTTACCAAAAAGGGGAGTGGGGCACTGGCAGTTGGGGTGGCCTTGAATGAAGAGAAATTACAAATAACACAAAACAATGTGCATATATACACGTGGTTATGTCTGCTCCTTATGGGCTATAGTGTGATCTGTCTGTATTGCTGATGCCCCCAAGCCCTGGTACCACACATCTATGAAAGGTACACAATGGCCTCAACCAAAATTGCTACATATTTATGCACTGAGTGGGGTCCGTTTATACTGTACATACTAAACATACAATATAAACTCCTACTGTCAAATATAAAACTATTGCTGATGTATACGGTTATGCACTAGTTACACAATTCATGAACTCCAAAAGGACTTTATATATCCTTGTATTCTATAACTGGGGCACATCATTTTTGTAGCACAGCTTGATTTTGAAGAAATCAGCCTGCAGCCTACTGCCTACAGATACTGTATAAATGTGTTTTATTTGGCATTGCTGAAACAGACTAATATTTTAAAAGTTATTTTCATTATTTTCTGTGATTAAAAACACAATCTTTCAAACCACACAGCTATGCTCCTCCCTCTGGAAAATCTGTGTCAGGTTTTTTTCTCTTAAATAAATATATTTTCTGTTTATCCACAATCTTTTACAGGGCTATGTTTAAAGTATGTTTAAATATTGTTCAAGTGATGGCGGAAGTCACGCTTAATGGTGCATAACACTTAAAATCATAACAGTTCTCAGCTGTGCAAGAAAAGTAAGTAGGTTACAAAAAAAATCGGAAGTAGAGTATGTCGTTACCTTTCCTTCTTTTATTTTTGTTCCAATTAGTTGTCTTCTCTGTTGAATAATTTCAATCAATTGGTCACTCTCCTCCATTAATTTGGCTTCTTGTCGTGATGCATTAACCTGCAAAAAGTAAGAGAATAGCAGCATTTAGTAAAAGCCTTGAAATATTATAGTGGGTGCAGGTGCTGTACTGTAAAACAAACACTGGACTGGATTACTTATAGGTCAGGTTTCTGGAATCCTTGAACCACAACCAATCCAGCAAATATGAAAGGTGGCTTTATTTGCCAAGTGCTTTTGGGTCACACAGAACTTGCTTGGTTACCCTATTTGATATTTTATTGCAGTACTGCCAAAAAATGCACTTATTTACAGGGGAAAAGCATAACCTCCCTTCACTGGGCAAGGTTTGCCTCTAAACAATGAAAACTGAAACCAAATGTGATCACTCCAGACAGAAAAATCTAGCCATTGAGCACCAGAGGCTGGCCAAGCTGGCTGGACACCCTAGGCAGCCTGGCTGGCCAGCCAGCTCTCTGCTCCACACCTCGTGTGCCCACACAATTGGCCGTGTGTGCACCGCTGACCTGCCTGACGCATGCGAGCATAAGCACTGACACTGGATAAGGGGCAAGCAGTTAAGGGCAAGCCAGGAACGGGGGTGAGCAGCAGAAGAGGTACGTGCCTGCCCTGGTGCCCTTGCCACGGCGCCCTAGGCACAGGCCTCTCATGCATACCTCTAGTTCAAGCCCTGTTCAGCACCTTCCATTGCTTCTTGGGCTCCAGTCAACCTTGATATTGAAAGGCAGCACTTCTTCCCACCAAAAATAGAACCAGAAAAACTGTAAAAAGCAGAAATATTTCAACAGTTCCTGTGTTTTAGATTTAAGCCACAAATGGTTATTATGAAATAATAAAGATTATAGGACACTAAAACCGGATTTGGATTAAATTAGTTTGTAAGATATTTTGGGCAGGGGCCTCTGTACCTCTTGTATAAAGTTATCGGTTGTTTTTTTGTCTATATGGTGCATGGTCTGTATGGTCAATGTATACACACATATATCACACTGCGGAATATGTTGAAGCTTTATAAATACATGTCAATTATAATAATATTAATCATATTAGCTGTGGATACAGGGAACTTAATGATAGTTGCAGATATATAGGAAGGCCATGTGCTATGTGGCTGAGCCTGATTTAAGATTTTACTCAGATGACTAATGTCCACAATAAAATCCTATATATTACCCAATTATTTACAGTTTCTATTGCATTTTAGATGGTGTTTACTTGTACTGGTATGACATAGACCTAATAACTAATAGTGTTTTTATCAACATGGTGCCAGCGTTTCATTTGTAACACTCTGTGCTTATTGCAATGACTTTTATAAATAACTTTAGTTGGTTTTAAAGTAATGAAAATATAATTGTTGTGCTGCACTGGTAATACTGATATGTTTGCTTCAGAAACTCTACAATAGTAGCTGTGCTGTGTAGCCATGGGGGCATCCATTCAAAGCTGAAAAGGGAGAAAAGGCACAGGATACACAGCAGATAACAGATAAGCTCTGTAGTATATTGGATATATCAAAAAACATATGTTATCTACTGTGTGTCCTGTGCTTGAATGGCTGCCCCCATGGCTACACAGCAGCTTGTTTATATAAACTATAGTTGTGTTTCTAGAGCAAACACCCCAGTTTTAACTGTGCAGGGCAACAATATATTATATTGTCATTCCTTTAAAACACTTTAATTTTTTGGTGTTACTGTTCCTGTGATATACTGAATGAGGATGCATCAATCCTGAGTAGTGGTCCAATGTGCCTTTACCATGCATGCACACTCCAGGAAAGAAATATAAGATGAAATCTTACAGTAGACCCCAGTACTGGTATGGGTCCATCTCTTTCTTGGCCCCCTTGCGATCCCTGAATGCTAGCTATGCCACTTAAGATAAGGATAAGTATTCTATATCTGTGTGTATTTCCTCAGGGTAATGCAGTCTCCTAATAAAACTGACCATTGTGTGTGAGTGTGTAAATGTAATAAAGACTTAAGATGGTAAGCTCCACTGTGGCAGAGACTAATGTGAATAATACATAATATCTTTATACACTGGGTAATAACCATAATAACTGGTGTATCTTTATGTGTGTATGTAGGTGTCAGTCAGAGAGATAGACAGAAAAACAGTATTATTTTATGGTTGTTAGCAATGCAGAATATTTTTGCTGTATTTTTTTAGCATTAAGGAATTTACTTAAAAGTAAACAAGCTTTGTCTAGACAGATTTGTGGTATGTTTATAAAATAATAGTTCCAGAATACACATTTTTTATGTACCCTTTACTATACCAATTCTAATGCATAAAGAAAAACAAAATTCCATGATTGATAGTTCCTCTTTGGCTAATGTGCATGGGCCTTTTTCTGCACTGGCTACTGCTTCCCACACCTTGTATGTGTATTTGCTGACAGGCAAGGAATTGGCCTGTTAGTGCATACATAAGGGCAAATTCACTAAGCGCCGAACGCTAGCGTTACTTCGCTAGCGTTTGGCATTTTCGTTACTGCGTAAATTCACTAACGAACGATGGCGTAGATTCGCTAGTGTTACTTCGCACCCTTACGCCTGGCGAATTTTCCCTATGGACGTAACTACGCAAATTCACTAACGCGCGCAGTGTACTGAACGCTACCTTTTACGCTAGACTTCCTTCGCCACCTCAGACCAGGCGAAGCGCAATAGAGTAGATAGGGATTGCTTCAAAAAAAGTCTAAATTTTTTCTAAGTCCCAAAAAACGCTGGCGTGTTTTCTACATTATGGGTTATAGGCTGAAAAAGATCGAAAAATTTTTTGGGGCTCCCCTCCTTCCCCCCTACATTTCCTGACTCATGGCAACTTACCTATACAGTGGGCAAAATAAAATGTTTATTTGATGTTTTGAAGGTTTCCCAGGCATTTGTAGTGATTCTACGTATTCCTCCTTTGAAATTTGGCGCCGTATGCAAATTAACCATCGCTAACGTAACTTCGCTTCGCTTAGCGAATCAACGCTAGCGCAACTTCGCAACCTTACGCTACCCCTGAGCGCAACTTCAGATTTTAGTGAATTTGCGAAGCGCTGGCGAAACTACGCCTGGCGCAACTACGAATCTTAGTGAATTTGTCGCATAGAGTGGATTTCAAACAAGAAAGCAAGCAAGTAATTTTAAGCAATAATCCAATATACATTGGTATTTAATGGTTTCAATTAGATTAGTAAATGTAATTGCAATTGAAAGTAGTATCTGCATTTGTCTGGTTGTCTCTAATGTATGCATATTTTTTTCTTTAAAAAGCACGTAGCAATGTACAGTAGAGATACCTCCCAACATTTGAAAAATGTAAAGAGGGGCAAAAAATAAATAAATTATCTTGACCACTTCCATTTTATGGCCACACCCTCTAACTACCGTGTCCATTTTACAAAATTCAGCTGGTTATGGAAGTTTGAACACATTTTCTGAGAGTTTTAGGGCCATGTTTTACGTGTTGTAACAGTTTTGCTAATGAAGATGAAATTGCCCTTTATAATGTGAATCATGATTTCCCCAAGTGTCCTGCTTATCTTAAATTGTTACAAATGTATCGAAGTACAGTTACTCAGTGTTCTTGGTTCTCTGTGAAAAAGCCTCTTCTCTGAATTATGTTTCAGAAACATTGTATCTTTTTCTGGGGTCACTGCAGGAGATCACAGAGAAAATCAGGACATATAAGTATGAGCTGTCAAAATTGAGACAGTCCCGCAGAAAGCAGGATAGTATGAAACTATACAGTACAGGCATAGGATCCATTGTTTTTTGTTTCCTTTTTCTCTGTAATACTAAAACAATACATTTTACTTGATCCAAACTAACATATAATTAATCCTTATTGGAGTCAAAACAATCCTATTGGGTTTATTTAATGTTTACTTTTTTTTTAGCAGACTTAAGGCATAGAGATCCAAATTATAAAAAGAACCCTTATCCGTAAAAACCCAAGTCCAGAGCATGCTAGATAACAGGTCCCATACCTGTAATAGGACAATTAGGGTTCAGTACAATAATAGTATAAAAGATAAATACATTTAGCTACATATAACTACAAGCATTAAAGAAACAAAAAGAAGGAGGTCCCTAACCTATACACCTTATAGTCTCGGTGGATGGGTAATTTATAGACCAGGAGTCCCTAACTTTTTTACTCATGTAAACTCTGATTACAAATGTAAACAAATTTGGGAAGCAACACAACTATAAAACATGTTCATGGGTGGTACCAAATAGGGCTTTGGTTGGCTATTTAATCACACCTATGTAAACTGGCAGCCTACAGGAGGTTCTGTTTGGCAGTATTTTGGCAGTTATTTGCTTAAGTTTCACATTGTTTGTTTAAAGGGGAAGGAAACCTAGGTGGCGCAAAAACCCTCCCCCCCTCCCGTGTGTTGCCCACCCTCCCTCCTCCCCCCTGGCCTACCCCTCCCCCTGGGCAAATGTCCCTAACTTGTTACTTACCCTTCTGCGCAGGTCGAGTCCAGGGAGTTTACAGACGACATCTTCTTCCACGCGATCTTCTTCCTGCTGTGAACGGCGTTTTGGCGCATGCACAGTAGGAGCATTTCGCCAGTACGGATCTACTGCGCATGCGCCAAAAGTCACGCGCATGCGCAGTAGATCGTACCGGCGAAATGATCCTACTGCGTATGCGCCGTTCAAAGCAGGAAGAAGATCGCGTGGAAGAAGATGTCGTCTGTGAACTCCCTGGACTGGACCTGCGTACCCCTAATCACCACTGAAAAAAGTTAAGCGGGTGCAGCTCTCTGACAGCAAAGCGTGCTGAAGCAGGCAGATATCCACGCTTGTTTGTGCCCGCCCTCGTTTGTGCTTGCCTGAGCATCCTTGTATGAACACTTGAAGAGAGGGCTTTGTTGATTTCAAGGTAGGCCACAATCTTGGCCAAGCATTCTTGTGCCAATCCTTTCCCAAAACTGGCAGCAAAAATTACATTAGAATTTGGCAAAGCACTTACCAAATCAACTAAGCTAAATTAACCAAAGCATCTGTCTGCAGCTTGATTTATATGTAGTGATGGGTGAATTTATTCATCAGTCAAAAATTTGCAACAATTCCGACGCCGGCAACAATTAAACTCGTCCATTGACTTAATGTGCGTCAAATTGCCGCCAGTGTCGGAATTGTGGCCGCTGTCAAAATTAGCGTTTTGCAAATTTCGCAGGAAATTCTGAAATTCTTCGGCAAATCGAACTTGAGAAATTCACCCAACACTATTTATATGTTGAGAATGTGATTATTGGAATGCAGTCAAATTATCTTTTGGTTGAACCTAGCCCTAGCAATGCAAAAATTTGCCTGTTTTTAGTAGATGCATAGCTCATTGCAGACTACATAAGAAACAGACTTGTGCAGCCACAAAAGCCAAAATTAATCGAAAGACACTAGAAATACATGTATAATCTTAAGTTCTAAGATCTGGGGAATGCAGCAAGAAGACTACAGTCATATAAAAAAGTTTGGGAACTTAGTTGAGCCTCCTTATGCAAATGTAACAGCTTCTAGATGCCTCCTATAGCCTTTGAGTAGTATCTGGATTCTGGATGGTGGTATTTTTGACCATTTGTCCATACAAAATCTCTCCAGATCAGTTAAATTTGATGGCTGCCAAGCATGGACAGCCTGCTTCAAATCATCCCATAGATTTTCGATTATATTCAAGTCGGGGGACTGTGATGGCCATTCCAGAATATTGTACTTTTCCCTCTGCATAAATGCCTTTGTAGATTTCCAAGTGTGTTTAGGGTCATTGTCTTGTTGGAATATCCAACCCCTGCGTAACTTCGACTTTGTGACTGATACTTGAACATTATCTTGAATTCATCCGACCCTCGACTTCAGGGCCCCAGTCCATGAACTAGCCACACAGCCCCATAGCATGATGGAACCTCCACCAAATTTGGCAGTACACTCAAGCATTGAAAAATATACTATCTTGCATAAGTAACACAGTGAATTTATGCATATGAATCTTCACCTATATATTTCTGGTTTGCTATAGGTTAAAAGAACAATAAGAATGAAAACCTTTGGGCTGTACCAACACACTTACCAGGATTTATAATGGAAACTTGTTAATGCAACTGTTTATTAGGACCAAAACAGCTTACAAGCTAAACCTGATTGTCTCATATCATAGATTAAATCAGTGGAGAACATATACCAGACTATATCTCTGTAACGGGCCTTCTCTAAAACCCTAGTGAATACAGCTGAATGGTCTGGTCCCCGCCCCAGTACATTAAGATCTATGGGAGAGGGAAGGGCTCTGTCAGTGTTCTGTAAATGAAAAGTATAATATTCTGTTCTAAAAGTTGATTTCTCCTCTGTATCATGTTGTATGTGCTTTGCTGTAGCTACTGTGTGTTGTGCAGCAACTGTACTGAGTTTGCACTGCAGATTAGCTGAAGTTTATAGTTAGGGATGCCACCTCACTAAATCCCTGCAGAGTACATGGTGCATCCCAAGATGGCTGCTGTATGAGAGATCTGCCTGAGCAGCACTCTTTTACCTGCTGATGAGTTTCTCACCACACTGCAAGGAGATTATTTGTTGACTACGAATGTTTAATGTATTTTGTGTATACTGAATACTCTATAAAAATCATGTAATATGTTTTTCGGGATATCTAGTAATAACTGCCTGTTGTAATTAGGGTTGCCACCTGGCCAGTATTTTACCAGCCTGCCCTGTAAAAATGATGCTTGACCCCAATGTTATTAACAGGGAAAAAATCTAAATATATAGGAAGGCCGGTATTTTTTTCCAAAAAAGGTGGCAACCCTAGTAGGTGGGCTTGCTGTGGCAGTGTGTTTCCTTGCTGTTTTACAAGTATGCTATTTCCTTATTTGTATACTGTTTTATGTCAATTTTGTTACCTCTATACGATCACTGTTCCAGTTATGTTAAAAAGCGAGTGCATTAAGATCTATGGGAGAGGTTGGCTGTGGCCTTGCTGTGTACATGACAGTGGCATTGATCTCTACATCATCTCTTAAACAACTTAGCTTGAAAGGGGTAGCTTAGTTAATAATGAAAATAATAAATTCACTGGTCACCTCAGATCTGAAAAGAAAATGAATGGAGGATCAGGGGGGGCACTTGAACATTTATGCTACTGTGCAAAACATATTTAGCAGTGTGACTGATAACCAGCAGAAACCTAGGAGCTGATGTAAAATATATAAAAATACAAAAGGGAGTGTTTTTAACTCTTTTTTAAAATACATGGTCAACAAAAAAAATCCCTCTCACCAAAAAGAAGAAGCAATCGATGCAAGAGAACAACATTTTACGCAAACATGGAAGCATCATAAATCAGCCACCTAATGTCTAGTATCTGGAGTCATGTAAGAATGCCCAGTGCTTATGGGCATATCAATCATGTGCTGAATGTTTGAGCTTGTATCCACCTGTCTACTACAGACGTCTTGAGCAGCTGCCTTGTCTGCCTTCTGTTACTTGTATGGCTTTCTAAAATACAACGACAGGAAAAACATAAAGTAATTGTTTTTCTATTGAATGCATTTTGGTCAGTGCTGGTTAACCAGTAAGAAAAGAAAAAACAAAATACTATTATTGTAAATAGAATTTACAACATTCCTGTTTTTCCTTCCAGTTTTAGATTTGCAGCGGTGTTGGTTTAGAATAAAATAGATTTTTTTAAAGAAGAAGAAAAGTTATTTATGCACCCCCAAGTGGTTGTATTTACTTTCCTGATACACCGGGGCTGGTGCTCCTATCAGCGGAAAACTGCACAGTTTCAGGGTTCTGCTAGCAAGCACCACCGAGCGATCCTCTTCTTCGCTTTTCAAATTTCCTGGGACAGACACATGCGTGGTAGAACTACTTTTTCATTAAAGTTCCTCTCTACTACTCATGCACAGCCGCGAGCAGAAATAAGAAGAAGCAGGAAGAAGATAGCTCAGTGGTGCTCGCTGGAAGAACCCCGGGCTGTTAAGTAAATACAATCACTTGGGAGTGCCCAGGGTTGCTCCACCAATGAGGTGAGTTGAGGCACTCGTCTCAGGCACCAGTGCCCCCCCCTGGTTGCCAGGGGTGGCAAAAATGCCGCTCCTGGTAACTAAGAGCTGAATTTACGCTTTTCAACACGAAAATTCGGCTCTTCTAGTGCTGAGAGTGCAATTGTGATCTCTGCACTACCGACGTGGACCGTCCCCGACCACTCCATCGCGATGTGGACCACCCCCCGACCACCTCCGGAGATGAAGAGGTGAGTGCCGTGGGGAGGGGTGGGGCGGCAAAAGGAAGGACACCTCAGGAGGCAAAATGACCAGGATCACCCCTGGGAGTGCCTAACTTTTGGCACCTCCAAGTATAAAAAAAACTTTTCTTCTCCTTTAAGCGAATCAGTTCTTGCTTGTACATTTTCAGAAAAATAACTTTTTCAGAACAGAATTTCAGTTTTTTGTCATACTCAAGCATTAAAAGCTCTGCTTACTATCTCCTTTGTACAACATTTGGTTTTTTATTAACATTCCAGAAGCTTTTCCAGAAACCATAACATTCAGAATAAAAAAATGTCTGTTCATTTTCTAAACATGGTGTACTCTGATTGGGTTATTGCAGTGTTTAAGCATTTTTTATATTGTTTTAATAAAACATTACATATTATAGTTTAAGGAATCTGAAAAAAAAATCACTGTTGCCTGCTGAGGCTTACTGGTGATGATTACTTATCAAGATACATTTTCAGAAGGGGTTTTTTACAGTAAGAGCTGTGAAAATGTAGAATTCTCTCCCTGAATCAGTCATACAGGCTGATACATTAGATAGCTTTAAGAAGGGGTTGGATGGCTTTTTAGCAAGTGGGGGAATACAGGGTTATGGAAGATAGCTCATAGTCCAAGTTGATCCAGGGACTAGTCAGGAAGGATTTTTCCCCCTCTGAGGCAAATTGGAGAGGCTTCAAATGGAAGGCTTTGCCTTCCTCTGGATCAACTAGCAGTTAGGCAGGTTAAAAATAGAGCTAAAATGTTGAACTTGATGGACGTGTGTCTTTTTTCAACTTACTATGTTACATGGTAGGTCCTTGGAGATATAAGGCTAAAGCAGTGAAAGTTATGCCAATGATTTGCTGTGTGGCCAAAAATAATATCTTCCACCGACAAAAAGTAATTTTTTTTGCTATGATTATCTCATTTGTTAAACTTACCTCAATTTCAGGCACATTTATAGTAAATCCCTTTGTTAGATATCAGCAACTGTATAAAAGTTCAATAAAAAGCATGTTGCTTAGTTCAGCTCCAGAACATAGTAACAAAGTTAGGTTAAAAAAAGACACAAGTCTATCAAATTCAACCTTTTTACTTTTTTTAACCTGCCAGTTGACCCAGAGGAAGGCAAAAAACCCCATCTGAAGCCTCTCCAATTTGCCCCAGAGAGGGAAAAAGTCCTTCCTGACTCCAAAATTGCAATAGGACTAGTCCTTTGATCAATTTGTACTATGAGCTATCTTCCATAACCCTGTATTCCTTCACTTACTAAAAAGCCATCCAACCCCTTCTTAAAGCTATCTAATGTATCAACCAGTTCAACTAGTTCAGGGAGAGAATGACACATCTTCACAGCTCTCACTGTAAAAAACCCCTTCTGAATATTTAGGCAAAACCTCTTTTCTTCTAATCGGAATGCGTGACCTTGTGTCAGCTACCTACTGGTAAATAAAGCATTAGAGATTATTATATGATCCACTTATATATTTATACATAGTTATATCACCCCTTAAGCGTGAACATCCCCAATTTGTCCAGTCTTTCCTTATAGCTAAGACTTTCCATACCTTTTACCAGCTTAGCTGCCCTTCTCTGCACCCGCTCTAATACAATAATGTCCTGTTTGAGTGATGGGGACCAAAACGGTTCAGCATATTCTAGATGGGTGCCTTACCAGTGCTCTATAAAGTGGAAGAAAGACCCCCTCTATTGAATCTATGCTCCTTTTAATACCTTATTAGCCCTTGATGCTGCTGACTGCCATTGCTTGCTACAGCCAAGTTTATCATCTACAATGACTCCAAGGATGCCACATCCTAGATGGAATTTATTGGTCTGGATAGTTTTGTGTCATCTGCAAACACTGATACATTACTTACAATACCCTCCTCTAAGTCATTAATAAACAAGTTAAATAAAAGTGGACCCAAAACCAAGCCCTGAGGGACGCCACTAAGAACCTTACTCCAAGGAGAGAATGTACCATTAACAACCACCTTCTGTACCTGATCCTGTAGTCAGTTTCCTATCTATGTGCAAACGGCTTCATTAAGCGCAACAGACCTTAGTTTGTGGGGCACGGTATCAAACGTTTTGGCAAAATCCAAACAGATCTATCAGAAGTCTTCTACTATACAGTATATCCAATATAATTCATTGGATCAGTGTAATTGATCTTTTTCCTTTTAATACTTCAGGCTGCTGGTCAGCCATAATACTTGCGTTGGCTTATACAGTTTCCCACAGACCTCAATTTAAGTTAAAGTAAGCACTGTCTCCAAGGGAACATCTATGCTGACAGTGTTTTATGGCTTCTCTCTGTACATGCAATAAGTACATTTAGGGGATTGTTCCGGTTTCTACAATGCAAGATTTTTTTTTATTTTCTAATGTATAATCACAAATATTTACACAGGCTGGAAGCATTTGCAGGCAAAACATTTTCTCTTTTATGCCCAAATAATGGCTGTACATCATTTCTAGCAGCTGGCCAACTCCAGAATGTAGTTTACTGGTTAACTCCTGCCTGTCTGGTTTCCAGTCAGCCACCACCTTGGTCCCTACATCAAACACTGCTGTGACACATTCACAGTATAGTTAGGCCATGGTAAAGGGTGCTCGTACATCTTCTGTCCGCCTCCTCTCTTCTGCCTCTATAATTCTAAGTGGCAGCCTGCCACAGGACATATGAAAACTCTGAGTATTTTTATATCGCCGATGGTGATGTCAGACCTATTGACCCCCCCCCCCCGGTCAGACAATTGGGGGGGGGGGCAATTCTGCACACTACCTTCCCTTAAGTAAATAACCCATACACTGTGCAAAGTAGTTTCATTTGGGGAAAAAGTTTCTATTGACTTCTGTGAAGCTATTGTCACTTTTCAAGCTTGCAGGAAGGAATCCATTTCCTTGTGCTCAAGTGATTCACTCTGCCTCCTGTCTATGCAAATGTTTAAGGCTATGGACACACAGACTGTTGGCAGTGGCTGTTGTCAGCCTGAGTAGTTCCCCTGCTCCATTGATTTGATTTGAATATGATCAGCCTGTGTGAAGTCACACACAGCCTGAGGTCAGCCCAAATAGACAGGCTAAAAACAGCCGCTGACAATAGCCATGTGTTCATAGCCCAATGGCATGGTTTCTACATACTATATGGCACTTGCCTAAAGCAGGAGCAATTACCCTTTACCTTAAAAAGAAAATTAGCATTTACTGCACTGCTGCTTGAAGCTGTTCGCTGTTGATTTAACCTTTGAGTTTGAAGTCACTTCAAATTGTTTTGGGAGGTTTGAGCAAGTACCACATATATAATGTGTACTTTGGTGTGGTTAGGGATAATTATATTAACTAAATATCTTTTTAAACTTTGGCTTCTATATTTTCTTAAAATCATTACTATTACGGTAAGCCATAAGTGAGACTGTTGACATGTGATGAATAGATATGTCAGCTCTCTACATCATGAAACTACTGTACTGTATAATTTCTCCCTTTGTTCATAAAAACCTCACCTGAAAAATCGGTATGATGGCTGCCCCCTTCTTAATGTTGTAAATATCAGATATAGCTGTTAGTTTTGAGAGAAGTGAAACTATGTATACCTATCAGTGACCCCATCTAAAGCAAACTGCACTACCTTAGAATGGATCTTTATTCAGTATTGGGAACTGCAGAGAGTTTCTAAAGGTAAAATGTATAGGCTTATTGCCAAGTCTAAAAATACTAGACACATTCCAGTGACAAGTCCTCTGATTGTTTAATACAGTGCTCAGGGGTCAGTTAATGTCATCATCGCTCCCATAGCTGAGGCTGTACGTAAGCAAATTGCAGAGATGGTTTTTATGAACAACACTGTTTTCTCATACTTTTTCTGTAAGGCAAATTAACTGTTTGTTCTGAGCACAATATTACCTTCTTTCAGAATTAAAATGTATCGCCTCTATTAAAGTGTATTAACAGTTATGTTGTGTTTTTAGAATGAACATTTTCCAAAAACATATGCAAGGTACTGTTCTACGTATATAATTCATGTGATTTAGTTGTATAATCACATTTACTTTACAGTGCTATGCAATATGTTGGCGCTATATAAATACATGTTAATAATAATAATACTGTCTTATTATAAAAATCAGTATTGAAGAACAATTTGTTTAAATAAGGCATTACTGTATTTTGGACCTGTCTGTATAATGTGTTTCCAGATAACTGATCCTCCATCTGTATCAAGCAACAATAATAAACTTTATTCTCAGCTATGTATTGATGGTAACAGATGGTATATTATTAGTATAGTACAGGTATAGGATCCCTTATCCGGAAACCCCATAGACGCCATTTTATCCTGATGTGGAAATTTTTCATATTTCGCCATATGGCCGCCACCGATGCGGGATAAGCGTCTTTACGACCGACATTTGCACAGTCGCCCGATCATTCCGGTTGCCATCCGATTTGTGTTCATCAGGCATGACTGCAGCATGCCGGGTGTGGCGCCGGTTGGGATTGAGGAATACGGACCACTGAACAAAGGTGTACTTTTACAAGATCAGTACAAGCCATGCTAAGATCACTGTGTCTGTGTATATGTATATTACCGGGGGAAGTGCCTTTTGTCCTGGTGTCTTTTGTTTGCCTAGGGAAGTCTACCTTTCCCCCCCCCTCTTCTATGGACATGTGTCTGTGTGCTGGTTCCACCAATTGATTCATAGCATAACATGCTCATTGATTGGATATATTGTAAGACCACCTTTTGTCTTAGTGTATAATAAACCACTGGCCATTGTAGAAGGAGGCAGAATACTGGACCCCAGCTGAGAACGACTGCTGTGACGTTATTTCCGGGGGATTGCGGAACATCACCACATGATACATCAAGGTTTCCGGATCGATTGTCCATTAAGACAAAATATCATTTAAATCTACTACAACAGATGGCGAGTCTATGGAAGGAGGTTCAATTTTTCCCTTAATTTCAGCAGAATTAAAAGGGGCCATATCTTATTTCGGGCAGCAAAAAAGGCCAGCATTGAGGTAAGACCTTTTTGTTTTGATACTCTCAGATACTCAGAAAGTTTTTGCTGTCTGCAAATTGATTTGTGGTCTCTAGGCTGCTGGAATCAGGTAAAAATCTACCAAAAGAACCTTTTGGGTGTATGTGTGGTGTTTTTCAGTATTAACTGCCCAGGTACTGGTTGGGGCATATCTGCATAACTGCTGTGGGGTTTTATTTATTTATTTATTTTTTAACCATAAGGGACTGTTATTGCACCCTGCTGGAGGATCAGTAAGTGGTTCAGACCAGTGGAGGGAGTTTCTGTGTATGCCGGGTGGTTGTAGGATAATCTTGTAGCAGGCAGATATGGCCAACAGTATCTAGAGGGGATTTAGAATAATTGTTTTTTCATTTCTGTTCGTTTTCTGTCTGTCTACTAAGTGGTGTTTGTTTTAAAATTGCGTCTCTATAGGTTTCATCCTTGAGAAAATCTTTTGTTTGGGAGGATTGTATTGCTTTTATTATTACAAGTTTCAATATTGGAGGTTGGGTAACAATCCAACCAATCTGAATTACAAACCAAGTTTCTAGCCCTTGCTGAGCGCTGAACAGGGGGAAGCCTACGCCATTTTGAAATAGCACATGTGCCAGTGGCCATTTTGTCTTTGTCTTTAAGCACATGTGCCAGCAGCCATGTTGTCTTAGTTTTTTGAAAATGTATATTGGGCTATTGGTAGAAGGCACATCCCCTGCATATAACCCTAACAGTTGTTTTATTGTATATAATAGATTTTCATCTTTACATTTCATAACAGCAAAGTTCTCTTTGAACTTTTTGGAACATTTTTTTACATGTTTGTTATACCTCTCTGCTGTTCCCTGCAGTCTATTGACTGCTACTTCCTCCAGGATAGGGTGAGCTTTGTTCTCTTTTCTCTTCCCCTCGAGGTCCATCTTAAGGGTGGAAGGTGTCCATGGTTCATACCAAAGCCCGGGGGTGGAGTTCGTGGGGAAATTATTGAGGACTGTTCCCTTTCTTGTTCGCTTTCTTGACTTTTCGTCACTGAGTGACCAGGTGTCCGCGGTTCGTACCGGAAGCTTGGGGGACAGAATTTGGGGAGGTGAACTGGGGAGGGGTTTCTCTGTTTCAATCTGTTTTTCTAGCCACTTTCTCTCAAAACCTATTGGCCTGACTGGGGTGACCAGGTGTCCGTGGTTCGTACCGGAATCCCTAGGAAGGTTCAATTATATCTCCCTTCCTGTCGCTCCCTCTCACTTGCTGTCAACACTCCAGGCATTGGGTACTCATCCTGTAGTCAGGGCGCTGTTTTGAGCCAATTTAGCACGAGGGATAAGGAAGGTATCTGTGGTTCGTACCTGTCCGGATCCCTCGGTGCTGATCCTTCTCTCTGAGTGGGCTACGGTGGATAATGTCCGTGGTTTGTATTTGAAGCCCTAGAGCTACTCAGAGGACAAACAGGTAAGGATCGACGGCAGTCTGTGCGGTGGACGTAGACACTGTACTTGGACGCATCTACTTGGAAAAAGCTTGAGACTCGAGTATTGGTGTAGGGAAATCTAGGGAACAGAAGGGTACCACTTCTGAGTTCAGGACGGCTCAGCAGCACATGAAATCCACATATGGAGGAGGGACTGTTAAGCCACTCAAAGATTGGCACAAATGGTCTTCAGGTTTAGAATGGTCCATCCCTAAGGAGGGGACGTTTGAGGTCTGGATCTGGGAAAAGTTTGTCCGTGAGTTCCACTCCAGACTCCAAACACATGGGTCTTTAGAGAAGGCCAATTTGTGGTTACAGGAATCTACCAAGCCTTAGCAGCAGGGCATTCAAAAGTCTCAGACAGTAAGGTTAAACATAATCATGTACTCCCGTCCAGCCAGAACTGCAGAAAGCAATAATGATAAGGACGAGACAGAGCTGCAAACAGGTTTAAATTTGCTGGCAACACAGGTCATCTCAACAGCCTCAGCTCATCTGTCTCCATCACCATCCCCACATCCGGAATCCGCATAAGATGCCTCTGACAAAACGGATTACTGCCGCCTTGGAAAATCCGATTTGGTCATCTTATGTGAAGCCAGAGGTATCTCTATAATAGACAAATCCAAATTAGAATGCATAGAGACCTTGGAAAGGGATGACTTCCAACAGGGCCCTGAGGGGCATTACGGGCGCTACGGGGGGGGGGGCAAGGAATTCTGTAAGCAACTGACAGACAAAATGCCCACTATGTATAGTGTTGTGTCCCCATTCCAGTTTATGACAGCGATCCAGGGCCCAGATAAGGACGCCTCGGTCTATTGGTGGAAGTTAAAACAAGGGGTAACAGATGCAGGGTTTGAGCCAGGTCCAGATGCCCTTGAGAACACCCAGCCAGTATCGCCCATACATCTAATGTTAAAGGCTAAATTTCTGGCTGGATTGGTGCCTAAGCTAAGAGATAGGCTACTGGTTGCACGACCATAGGCCCATTCTATGAGTTCCCACTCCCTTATGGCAACAATCCAGGCCATAGAACTGGACCTGCATGCCAGGAAAGAGGCCAAGTCGGCCAAAATCATGGCAGCTCTTGAGCTAATAGCCCAGGACCACCATCCCTATACTAGGAAAAAGAAACTCACCAAACGTACTAATATAACTTGTTTTAATCGCGATCAAAAAGGACATTTAGCGCGCCACTGTCCAGAAAATGAGGACAAGAAAGAACAAATTCTCCTAGTCCTTATAAAGTTGTTCCTGACCAGCCTTACGCACATAACCCAAACCCGGGGAAATCTTACCGTAGAACGCAGGGCCCCCCGGGAACCTACCCTTTCATACCAGACCCTGAAACCGTTAAAACCATCGGAGCTGCTACACAGTCCCATAGCTTCGCCCACTTGGGGAAAGGCAAACCGGTGTCGGCCCATGTCAATCTATTTCTTGAGGAATTGCCATATCCTCTGTCCTGCCTCATCGACACCGGCGCAGCCAGGACTGTTCTAAAAACACAAGATCTAAAAGGCAGGATTCCACTCTCTGGCAACACAACCCCCACCATTGGACTTACAGGTCATCCAGTGACTCTTAGGGAGACGAAACCATTGTCCTGCAGGTTAGGTCAACACACCGAAGCAGTCAGATCTCTATTAGTTTCAGATGATGTCCCTATCAACCTATTGGGAGCAGACATTCTGTCGGAGATTCAGGCCAACATCACTTATACCCCAGAGGGTGTTGTGGTAACTAGTGCACTCACAGACAAGTTGCTGTGTGCAGTGGTGGCAGTCCTGTATACTGGAGAAACTGGTACACATTTTTCCCTGGATGTACTAGCTGAGGTAGACCCTAAGGTTTTGGCGGTTGACAAATACGATGTCAGCTTGCTGCCAGTACCTCCAGCCACTATACGGATTGCCCCCGGTTGCGTGCTACCAAATTTGCCACAGTATCCTCTGAGTATAGCGCAGATGGACAGTCTCAAGATCCAGATTGATAGATATCTCCAAATCGGGGTCTTAACCCCAACACAATCACCCTGTAATACACATTTATTTCCAGTGGCAAAAAAATCAGCCAAGGGTCAGGAAGTCACTTACCGAATGGTCCATGATCTCAGAGCCATTAACAAAATCATAGTCAGTGATGCCCCGTTAGTGCCTAATACTCACACATTACTTGCGTCCATCCCTCCTGAAGCTTCGTACTTTAGTGTTATTGACTTGTCTAATGCCTTCTTTTCTATTCCACTAGATCCACAGTGTCAATACATCTTTGCTTTTTCGTTCCAGGGAAGACAGCTGACATGGACCCGGTTACCACAGGGGTCCATGACTAGCCCATCGGAATATAGTTGCAAGCTAAAGGTGGTATTAGACCAGAGGATCCGGAGGTCGCACTGTTACAATATGTGGACAATCTATTAGTTTGTTGCCCAGACAAGGATTCATGCTATAGACACACTATCTCGCTACTGAACCATCTGGCATCCACTGGGAATAAGGCTAGCAAGGAAAAATTGCAGTTTTGTAAGGAGAAAGTTATTTTTCTAGGCCACTATATCTCAAAAGGGCCCGACAACTGACACAACGGATACAGACTCTCAAAGACTTCACCCGAACTCGTAATGCCCGACAGTTGAGAGCCCTTCTAAGTCTGATCAATTACAGCAGAGATTGGATCCCTAATATTTCATTCAGAATGGGCCCTCTCTATACGTTACCCTCTCAGACACCATTTTAACTAACTGACGAACACTGGTCAACCCTCCAGGATCTGATCCAGGAACTCTCCAGGGCACAAGGTCTTCCCAGCTATGACCTACCCTTTTATCTCTTTTGTCACGAAAGCAAAGGGCATGCCACTGGGGTACTGACCCAATTACATGGATCCAGGTATAGACCCATCATGTACAGTTCCACTGAATTGGATCCAGTCATCAAAGGTTCACCTGGGTGCGTCCGAGCTCCCCCCGCCTGTGCTGTGTTATTACAGAAAGTTGGTGACATAGTTTTAGATTCCCCTCTAACCCTTCTCATCCCACACTCTGTCCAAGAGATTCTTAACCAGGTCCAGACCAAACATCTTTCAGCAGCACGTCTAACCAAATATGAAGTGACTCCTTACCGATGTACAAGACGATTTACAATCCTCAATCCCGCATCTCTTCTCCTGACCCATTCTAACTCGGTAGAAGAGGGGGGGATGAAGGGATTGTGACTGACTCTAACCCAACCATGACAGAACCAACAGACAATCACAACTGTCTTGAACTCATGGAACCCGAGACAGAAGCAGTACAACATCCACCTCCCTTAACGTGACGGGTGGATCCACGCCAGCCACTGCAAGAAGCTGCTGGACTATCAAGTGCAATGATCAGGTTCATTGTTTCTATATACACTTGTTGTTTAATGTATTTTGGATACTGTTATGAGGAGTCACATTTACAATTAGCAAAGACAGCAAATAGGTCCAACTGCTCGGTGTGCTCCAAACCCCCTCCGAGCCAGAGCATCCCGGCGATGGCGGCAGTACATGCCCTTTATGACATCAGGGTGGGCATGAGAAAATTTAGTCCTTCAGGTAGATCAGCGGAACGCCATCTGTCCATAGAATTTAATCAGACATTCTTAGATGGTAATGTCACCTATGGTCTTGATGTCAGCCCCGAGGCATGTACTAGACTTAGCAGTTCCGTGTGGGTATCCGGTCAATTAGGCCAGCCCGGGATTTGTTTTAATATCAGCTCTGGTTTTGGAGCCAAGTCCCTGATCGACCATAGAATCGCTGACGGTAACAACCTAACCACCAGACATGATTATGTCTGCTGGGGGGGAGGGTGTGACATTCAGGAGGGTGCAGCCATCCCATTATCCATCCAGTTGTTGCGCAATGCCCGTAACCGTAACCCCAATGACCTTTGTGTCTCATTAACTGGGCCCTATTACTTTTTGTGTGGCCAGGCTGCCTATAGAGTCTTTCCCCCCGAATACTAGAGGGTCATGCTCCCTAGTAGGGTTAGTCCCTGCCTCCTACATCCAACGGTCACAAGGACCTGATGGTGCAGAGGAGGGTGAGTGTGAGAAGAAGGACCAGGAGAGAGCTATTCTCCGCAGGGGACCGTGACCGGATGGGGTATAGAACTTATGAAGCGCTAAATAGTTTTTCCATCATAATGGACGAGACAGTCGAAGCCATGAGAGAAATTTCTTCTAAACAACGACAGCTGAAGACCCTTATGCTTCAGGAGAAAAGGGCTCTCGACTATCTTTTAGCATCAAAAGGGGGTTTCTGTGAGTTTATCGGGGAGGATTGCTGTACCTGGGTGGAAGATACTGGGGACAAGGTTCAGGCCCATCTTGACAAGGTGAAAGCATTACAGGGACAAGCACGCGCTATTGCAGAGGAGGGTTGGAACCCCTTTAAAGGTTTAGGGGGCTTCGGTGATATGTTGTTTTCTATTGGATCATGGCTTAAAGAAGTTGGAGTGTATGTCCTGATGCTGCTCTGCTTTCTTTTCCTCCTCTATGTGACAGCGAGAATGTTTGGTGAACCAAGTTGCAAAGAGCTGTGCAGAGGACCATGTGATGATTCCTTAAAGAGCCATCGCCTGAAGCATCCGGAACCCTTTACTTCAGGAAGATCAGCACAGGAAAAACCACCACCTTTTTTTAACACAAACTATGGACTGATCCCTAAAAGAACCGACTTCTTCCCTTCTTGGAAACTTTTTTTGGGCTGTTCTTCTCAAAGAAGACATAACCAGAAACCTTGTATGATGACATCACCTCCCTGAAGGCCAGTCTGGACCTCATGATCAAGCTATAGCTTCATTGAACTTATGTTAAACAAGGAGGTATGCTGCCCATTTAAGTTGTATGAGATCTATGCCCATACATACTATACTAAGGGGGTGATTTATCAACATTCACAATTGAATTCAAATTATGCATTAAAAACTCGAATGTACAAATGTAAAATTTGCTGTACTATACTGTGGTTATTTTTCAGGAATTCAATCACATTTTTTATACAGGTATTTGGATTTTTTCTATTAGATAAACATTCAAATTATTTAAAAGTTTTAGTTTAAGTGAAACAGAATAAACATCTAACCTCTTAACCTCAATTTTTTTTCTTAATAGGCCCTCGCTAAGAAGTTATTCTGGCTATCAGCAGGTATTCACAATCAGAAGCAACATGATAAAAAGCATTTTACATGGCCTCTTGTATGATTTACTCCAGGAGTTTTAGCAAAACTTTGCTTTTTTTTTGTTCCTAAATATCAAAGGAACATGCTGAACTACTCTGACATGATAATAACAGTGTACTTGGAGTTGATTTTGCTACACAGTCAAAAAGCAAAAAATTTCATCTGCTCACAAATCAAAAACAATGCAGATAAACAAAAATTACTGGTTGTACACGGAGTCGGTTAAACCTGGCATTCTTGTCCTGAGCATCTGTCAGAGACGAGTATTTACAGTTAACACATAATGACAAGTTCCAGTCTAGTCCATCAAACTGACAGACTTGAATAGAGCATTTGAGAATGTAATGATAAAATACTAGCTTTCCCAATACATGTGCTTCTTTACCATCTAATATCAAATTCCATACGTAAATGCAAGGTTCAAGTGGAGTTGCCGTTTTCATGCCAATGACCCTAAGCCAGTGTCTGTTGTACTTAATTCAAGTCCCAGTTGGAGGTGACACCTTTGTTTAGGGCCACCCTTAGTTCATAACAAGCTTACAGTTATTCAGCCACTATACAGTGATAATATATTTACCCTCAAAACATACTAGTATACCTTCAGACTGAGTTTTCGGGTGTATCTAGCAGAGCAAATACTGTAGGCATTCTCACTAAATCTCACACGGCCTGGCCTTCAGTCTTGTTGCCTATGCTAAAGACGCACAGACAGCCAAACAGGCATCTTGCCTCTTCAGATTTCTTGTGATTACATTTTTTGTTTTACAGATTGTTTTAAATATTAAACTGGTTAATATGATACATGCAGCAGAAAATCTGACACTTTTAAGAAAAAAAAAACAATCTTTTTCCAGGATATAAAGACAACCTTATACAATATATGAACACATTGATTTGTTTCCTTATGATTTCTGAGCACAACTGCTTCACACTTACGTTGTCTTCCAAACTTCACCTCCAGATTAGTAGATGGCTAACCTTCCCTACTATATTCCAAAATTATACATACATAGGGCTAATGTGATAAACAGGATAAATCTGTGAACAACGTTGCACAAGTTAAAAATCACTAACATTTCACCCAGCAAGCCTGACAATGAAGGATAAGCGAGTCCAAACCAACATAACAAGACCTGACATCCCAACAGATTTCCTTTTTAATCACCTCAGGCCAGTTTTATGTCTGATTACTGTCTGATGTCGGATTACTGCTGATGACTTACATTGTATTCCAAGCTTCACCTCCTTTGGGCTTATATTTTTTCACTGCCAACAGCTTGCTAATTGTAACACAAATAGGGTTGCCACCTTTTCTGGAAAAAATAACGTCTTTGCTATATTTTATGGTTTTTGAATATTAATAACATTGGAATTAAGCAGCATTTTTACCAGTAAGGCTGGTGAAATACTTTTCATTAACCGAGCAATCACATACAAACTCTGCATCACTATAACACTGACATACACTTAGGGGCCCATTTACTTAGCTTGAGTGAAAGAACAGAATAAAAAACTTTGAATTTCGAATGTTTTTTTGGCTACTTCGACCATCAAATTGGCTACTTCCAAACGAACGATTCAAACTAAAAATCGTTCGAATATTCAACTATTCGATAATCGAAGTACTGTCTATTTAAAAAAAACTTCGACCCTCTACTTCGCCACCTAAAACCTACCGAGGTGCAATTTTAGCCTATGGGGAAGGTCCCCAAAGGCTTCCTGGCAATTTTTTGGACGATTTTTCATTTGATCGAACTATTTGCGGTAGATCCTTCGACTTCGATATTCAAAGTCGAAGGATTTATATTCGCCAGTCGAATGTTGAGGGTTAATTAACCCTCGATATTCGACCCTATGTAAATCTGCCCCTTAGTTTTTACAATTATAACATGTTGTTTGCAAATACATTATTGGTTAGTACTGTATAAAGTCTCTTTAACTGAAGCAAATAATCAAAACTTGACAATTAAAGATTTGCTAAATTGAAGCATGCAATCTTTTAATATCACTTTATTTAATATAATTACAGTTTTGTAAGGTGTGAAGTCTACATTTCCTATTTCAAAATGTTTATTATGTCAGATGTAATAATATTCATTTAAGTTTCAGAATGCTGTGAGATATGTGATCCTATATAATCCATTTTAGCATGTGTGTAAGAAAAATAATATCTGATGAAGTGAAGAGGTGTTTCCATTTGGAGGGGTCATTTCACCACAAACTGATGGTACAAGTGGTACAATAGATCACTTAAATTATTACATAAGTTGTTCCAATTTGTGGTATTTTGATATTTCACAGCTAGAATGTAAGGTCTAAATCTGGAAAGTTAATAAACTCACCCTGCATTATACAAAACTACTTTTATGAGAGGTTTTTCCCTGACCCTGGACCATATTTCCATATAAGTATTCTATGAGACACTTAGCAGGACTTATATTGGGTCCAAATAGGTGGTTAAGACGGTTAACAAATATTAGGGGTTTTGCCCAATTGGACTACCAAAGTCATGGGCTAAATCAGGTTGATCCAGTGAGGACCCTGGGTGACTAGATTTTTTTGCCCAGTATGACTGATTAAATTTCAAATGGGACCATATTGGTCTAGAACACTGTCCCAGAGGAACAGGGGGACCACAAGGCCCTAATTAGAAAGCAATTTCAACATATATTGGTAAAAAGGTCAACCTCTGGATATATTAAGGGGCCCTAAAATAAATTTGCTGTAGGGCCCAGTAACATGTAGTTATTCCACTGGTTACACCTATAGCGACCATTCACTAGGAAGCAATTACTAGTCATCCATTGAAACGCAAACATCTTATTGGCTCAACCCAAGGGTTAATGCAAACTTTAATGCCTTTTATTACATATGGGGGTAAATGTTAAATAATTTTCTTGAAATATGCTACAAGAGGCTAAACAAAATGTTGGATTATGCCATTTTAAACGGTTTATTGCCCTTTTTCAGGTGAATTTTGGCAAAATATACACCTCCAACACTGATCGTCTCTCATTAACGTTTAAAGTGCTAAAATACATCAAAACAAATGATATCTTTATTATAATAACTACAGTTTCTCATATATCAGGTATCACAAGTGTTTGTGTCTCTGCTTTGATCAACTTCTGTTGCACTTCTAATTAGAGAATGATTTGCTGCACAAGAAAAGCTACTTCAGAGACTAAGTGCTAAATGCTTTAATGTTGCCCTAATGCATGCATTATGTTTCTGTGATGATGTTTCAGAAAATTAAAAAACAAAATGTGTATAACTATGAAAAGTATCCAGTTGGAAGCGAAAGGCACAGTTTTATTTTTCATAACAAAAGAAAATGTAATTCTTTTTCATATACAAAATAAAATGGTTTTGTGGTTTTAGATTTCTTTATATATAATCACAATTGAAATGTGCTCATCCCTTTCTCACTCCTTGTACTGCAAAGAATAGAAAGAGATTGACAAATGCTACTCTTAAAGGTGTTGTTTGAGTTTAAATTATCTTTTAGAATGACATTGATATTCTGAAACCATTTGAAATAAGTTTTGTTTTATTGTTTTGTTGTTTTTCTGTTATTTAGTTTATTGTTCAGCAGCTCTCCAATTTTTAATTTCAGCAGCGATCTGGTTGCTAGGATACTGCTTACCTTTACCTTAGCAACCAGTCAGTGGTTTAATGAAAGATGAGAATATGAATAGAAGAGGGACTGAATAGAAAGATATGTAATAAAAAGTAACAATAATAATAAAACAGTAGCCTCTCAGAGCAATGATTTGTGGGTGCCATCATGTTAGTCTGTTACCATAGATAAGTAGATGGCTAACTTTCCCTACTATATTCCAAAGTCACACAGACATAGGGCAAATGTGATAAAAAGGATAAATCTGTATACAAATTGGCACAAGTTGAAAATCACTAACATTTCACCCAGCAGGCCTGACAATGAAGGATCAATGAGTCCAGACTAACAAAACAAGATCTGACATCCCAACAGATTCTCTTTTCAGTCACCTCAGGCCAGTTTTATGTCTGATGACTGCTGTTGAAAATACACTCTTTGAAATGTAATCCAATTCCCATTTGTACTCACCTCCACTTGCTGGCAAGTCTGAATAAGCTTAGACAACAGCATTTCCATTTCCGTGTTCCTTTTGATGAGGTTGCTTAGGTTGCTCTCCAGGCTTTGCTATACGAATGGAAAAGAAAACAGTTTGTTGGCACAACATAATTACTAATAATGTGTGGCTTTGTTCCAAAGAATAACTTTTGGCCTTTCAATTTATTCTACCTGACAAGAGCTATAATGTATTGCAGGATGCAAATATATATACATGATTACATTATGAAGAGAGATGATGTGTGTGACATCACACATTCACAAATTCAGGAGAACCCCACAGGATCTCACACTAACACCATGTTAAGCTGTCCTTTTAGCATCCCATTCTCAACTAAAAGATGGAACTAAATTGCCACTGTGAAATCACTGTTGAGCTCTAATGGTGTCTGACTGGTGTCTGAGGGTGGCTTGAAGAACAGATAGAGGGAAGAATTAAGAACAACAGCAGCTCTTGCTAATCGTTAGGAGGATAGGAGAGCATCACAGGAAACAAATGCCGTATCTAAAATATCTGTTTATAGCTTGTGTGGTGGCATTTAAAGAGCTGTTTCTCCGACCTAGTGCAGACTAAAGTTGTCATAACAAACAGTCAAATGGAGGAAAACCATAACCATATCCATGTCATCCTCCTCTCAGTTATCTTCCAATACAACAAATTCTGAAACAGAATTCTACAACTTAACCATTCTCAATGAAAAAATAAAAAAAAAATCTTTTCAAAACTGCCTGTAATTTTTTAAGATACACAACTGCCTTTCCCTCCCTTCAAAAAGTCAATAATCTTAATGGTTAAAAGGATAATTTACTTATACACATTGTTTCTACTTTTTTTTTTTTTTAATAACATTCATAGATATTTTATTCAAATGTTTAACCCTTTGCAGTGTTTGAAGGCAAAGTTGCCTGTTTATGAATTAACCATTTATTCTATCTTAAACAGACAGTACAGAATTTGGTTGTGGTTATTTGTCCACACAGGACATTTCCTCTCTGTATTCAGATTTGTTTTTGGATCGTTCATTCATACTTTTTTTATTCTTAACTTTTAATAAATTCAGTCGTGGTTTTAGAGTTTCCGAGTTTAGTAGTTGTTTTCAAAAATCTCTAAAACAACTTAATTCCGGTATTTAAAAAGTCTCCACATGTTAAAAGTCAAATTCTGAGAGCAAAAGTTTGTTGTCTTCAGCTCCTTATAACCTCTCACAGGGCTTTGGTGTTGATAATTCCATTATGAGAATCCAGAAGAAGGTTAATGCAGGCCAAGCACATACCAATAATGATTATCAGCACATATATGGAGGCCCAACAATTCTATACAATATCTATATACTATGCATATAGATGTAGATGTGCATGGTATGAAAATGTAATCTGATGAAGCACCCTATCTGGCAGTGTATGGCAGATAGGCAGATGAGGCAATGAAGAGGAGTGCCTCTTTAATTCCTGCTGTTGTGATAGGGGTATTAGCCCAAACTAATTTAACAACAGAGCACCCATACCCTTTTTTCATCCATTTAGTCTGTGCAGGTTCTTATGGAGATCTGTCCCAAAAACTTAAAGCAAAGCCATAGTACTTTTTGGGTTTAAATTTATAGCTATAAGTTTTTGGGAAAACAGAATATTTTCCTGCTGCAAACAACTCAGATATCGGTATGTTACTTAGCACAAGCTGTATGCAGCAGTAAAAAATTTTGTATTGTGGAACTCACAAATAAAACTGAGGAAGCATGAATATTTTTGCTTAAATACAAACCCATTATGTTCCTTTGGGGTTAATTTGAAATACATACTTAACCGCTGAAGCATCTGCCATAAATGAAAATCTGATATGCATTTTTAAGTCTGGCTTTATCAGTTAACATCAGTCATGTAAGTGGTAGCTATTCAATAACAGGAACATGTAAATCATTTATTATTTTATGGTATAAAAAAAACCTGAAGTTCAAAGCATGGTGATGTTTTTACAGTCTAGAGATCCCTGTTAAATCTTAATTTAGTAGTAGCCAAAGCTTCTGCAATATTTATGTAAATGTCAGATTATGCAACTGCTTAACGTGAAACTGGAAAGACTGGATTAGTCTCTGTAGGGAGCCTTTGTCCTGAAAACAAACACAGAGCTTTTGCCAGGTTTAGATGTGTATCTGTGCATAAAGGTACCTCAATGTTCTGCTAACAAAAATAACTTCCTAGAGAGCTCATGGATTTTCATGTTATCTACTTATATCCCATTAATGCAAAGCAAACATTGTGAACACAGTTGGGCTCTACAAAATGTAGCAGACATAACCACTCTGAAACCATAGGCTTTCAATTCATAGTAACAAAAAGAAGTTTACAGTTTCAAAGGTAGAGGAGATTGCTGGAAATGTAGCCATCCTTCGGAGAGAGAACTGAAAGGGGATAAAAGAAACAAAGGCTTTCCTTTGCTTTAGTTTCAAGCACACTAGATCCCTTGTTGAAACTCATGTGTGAAAATAATGATGTGCTAGTAGCTACCTGTGGAATAACTTGTTCTTCAAAAAGACTCCCCAAAAATAGTTCAGCCGCCTTGGCTTGATGCATCTGACTTTCAGTGACTGTCAATAAAGCAAGTTCAGGCACTTTGGTACAATTAATGCAAGTTTTTATGCTGAAATCATTAAACGTTTTCTTATTATATTGGAGATTTTCATTTTCTTTTAAATGCTTTTATATACTATTCATACAATCAAACAAGTCCAGAGTTGTACAAACCCCATGGGCTCCTTTCCAGTTTTTTAATATTTTATAAACATTCACATTGTACAAGATGAGCTCAATCACTGCAGGCGCTCAGCCGGACAAAATTGGGAACGTGTGCTCTTCATCAAACATGGCTTTATTCATGCAAACAATGTGACAAACAGTGGCAATCAAAGTGCAGTTAAGCCTACGCATTTCGTGCCCAGAACAAATGGCACTTCTTCAGAGCTAAATTCGTAGTAGGTGAACTCCCCTTTAAATACTGTGATGAATCCACCCCCTACACATATGGATGCAATTAATGATATATTTGCATAAAATGAGTAAAATACACCTTTAAAAAGTTGTGCGAGTCTAACACTATAAAAGCTAAGTCCCAATCATTAAAAAACATTTCAATCGTGCATATATGGAATACACGCTAAGAATAAATATAAATGATTAAATAATACCAATTGTGCAAGTTATCTCATATATAAATATTAATATTAGTATTATACGTTTATAAAATACCATAAATTACTATTAATAGTGTGTTTCAGCAATTTGATGTGATGACACGTTTTTACTCTCTGAATGCTAGAGGATTGAATTCCCCCCACAAAAGGAATCAAGCCCTCAGAGATGCTTTTCAAGCCAAGGCTGATATACTTTTCTACCAGGAAACACATTTCTGTGTAAAAAACCCGCCACGGTTTTCAGACAGGCATTACCCTCATAGCTACCACTCATACTCACAAAACAAATCTAAGGGAGTGTCCATCTTGATATCCTCCCGCGTGTCATGGCAACTATTGAAGTCAGTTGTAGATCCCGCAGGCAGGTATATTCTTCTCATATGTATGATTGACAATGTCAAATATACCCTGATAAATATGTATGTCCCAAATGATAATCAAAGTAGATTCCTGACACAAACTTTTACCAGACTGCTTAATTATAGACAGGGGAAATGCATAATAGCTGGGGATTTTAATTTCACCCTAAATACGCATATTGATGTTCATAGAGCAGATGGTAGGGGGGTTATGAACAAAACTCGGCTAGCCCAGGCCTCCAAATTTAGAGCACTTTTACACAACTTCGCCTTAATTGACGTATGGAGAGCTAAATACCCCTCAGCGAAAGACTTCACATACTATTCCCCTGGATTCAAAACACACACTAGAATCGATATGTTCCTCACCGACTTGCAATCCACCACACGGGTCACCAATCCTTGGATTGGTCTGCGAACGTGGTCAGACCACACCCCAATCGGTATGGAGCTCCCCCTAGATAAACTAGCTGACAAACTTCCCTGGAAATTGAACAATACACTGCTACAGAACGAGGAAACCAGGAGATATATTGAACAGAGGATAATACAATTTTTCAGGGAAAACAACCCTAGAGATACCAATTGGCAAAACAATTGGTTAACGCACAAAGCAGTTTTACGAGATGAATTAATAGCCAAGGCAAAACAACTTAGAAGGCAAAAGGGAAACTGAACAGAAGATGTTAGAATCTAAGTTAGCAGACCTAGAAAGGAACCTGATA
Organism: Xenopus laevis; assembly: GCF_017654675.1. Classification (NCBI taxonomy): domain Eukaryota; kingdom Metazoa; phylum Chordata; class Amphibia; order Anura; family Pipidae; genus Xenopus; species Xenopus laevis. Next base: position 51,331,274 of record NC_054374.1, on the reverse strand, counting down.
CAACACTTTAACGCAAATACAGTCAAACAAATAGAGGCAACACGTACTAAATTAAACACGATCTTGGCTGCTAAAACGGCGTACAGAATACAATGTGAAGGGTTAACATGCCTACGTGCCGACCCTTGTAGGCCTCTGTACTTGTTTTTCTGTACGACCCTGTACTGTCTCTTCTTAGACAACCTTGCATAAGTATCAGCATGTACTAAAAACAATATTATCAGCTTGCCTCAGACAAAATATCTTAGCTAACGCACATGCACATATTTGTCTCTTTTCTATCTTCTCCATCCTGAATGCTATACCTATTACAGACATATACTATGCTAATAACTATGCTGATACGTCACTATATTGGGACGTCTTTACTTATAACCTATATAAGCCTATGTTTGACCTTCAATAAACGGAACTTGTTATTCTGATCCACTCGTTGGTGTTTCTTTGTGCAAGTTCCCCGGATCCGGAATACTAGGCATTGTTGGTCAGACGAAATCCAAAGCTTCCAGTAGCAGTCGGTTCGTTGTCCCCTTCAGTCTGGTGTCAGAAGCTGGAAATAGCAAGCGGCACGGACAGGTAAGAAAACATCTGTCTTATAGACGATATTTTTCTTGCCATCCGTATATGCTTAATGCTATATTCTTAAGCTTAAAGGGGAGACAAAAGAAATCCCTGACGAGGGATTCAAGAAAAAAAACAAGGAAATCCCTGACGGGGGATTCCAAAGGAGTTTTAGGTAAACTCCCGGTTTCTGGAGTTTTAGGTAAACTCCCGGTTTCACAAGTTTTAGGATCCCGGTTCATATATTGTTACTCCTGGAACGGATTTCTGCTGTAACGTCACTGCCTTGTATTCAACTGCATGTTGTCTGTGTCTGTGTTTTACTGTTTGTGTGTTATGACAATGTTTAAAGGTTAAGGCAAATTTTTTGTTGTGTATAATTACATGTAAAACGATCGCTTTATTAAGGAATACCTCTGTGAGTTGACAAGGTTTTGTTGGGACCCTCGATCCCAAGACAGCCCGTAAATTGTCTTGATTTATTGCGATCGCTTTACTCTATTACTTTTTGACGTCTTGCTTGTGCTCAGTAGTAGTATTTGAGTTTAGAAACCACACGTTCCCTATAAATCACTATTAGTGTACATGAGCTCTGCCATCCAGAGACAGGCTGTATTTTTTTATTATTTCTGAAATCTAGGATATAAGTTGTAATAACCACTTATATAGTATTTTTTCAAATAAGTAGTCTTCCTTAGGAACTCTGCGAGTTGCATGTAACACTACATACATTTAATTTTAGTATTTCTATCCGCCCTCTCTTCTTTTCTCACTAAGAAACTCACTACTTATTTGGTGCAAGCAAACATCGTATTTTATTTCAATATGGGTGCGAAAAATTCAAATAAATTGCCACCACCCATTAATGGTGAAACTTGTAAAGAATATGTGTATAGATGCAGTCCCACAGTAGGGTTTTATGTTGATCCCTGGGTTGATAAAATAGCAGGATGGGGAGAAGCTTTTTCTATACTGAACATCTTGTGTCAGTGTGGTTCTTCTGGTGTAAACCCATAATCTAATTAAGACGGGAATAGATATCCTCAGGACTGTTTGTGTCCTTATCAATTTTTATGCCCATAGTGAGGCTGAAGGTTCTGACTGCTCATCAGCCGATACAAAGGACACAGGTTGACCAATAGAGGACGGGACGGAGACTGATCACCTCCGGGACACAGGAAGACCTATTTTTATAGTTTCTTACTCGTGTCAAACCTGCTATTATTGTTCATACCTGTTGTCTAAATCGACTCCTGGCAGCCAGCAACAACAGGTATTTTCTTGCCTGCAGCTCTTTATTTGAACCTGTATAGAGCTATCTATTACCCGGTTTGTGTTTTATGTTTTGTGATATTCTCTTTCTGAGAGAGTAGAATTAGATGATTAATGCATGTGGTATCCAGACGTCAATAGGACGCTGATACAACTCTATCTATCTTAATGATAATGGTCATTGTAGAGACCGCTGAAGCGTGGTTCAAAGTTGCTAAATGCTTACACAAAGAATTTTGGTCCGAACAAAGAGGGAATGTTAAAGTGATGTATTAGAAGCTCTAGCCCCACAAGAGTTGAGTGGTTGTAACTCATATGGCATACATAGAGCCATCAACTCCCTATGCTAGGAATGTTTCCCATAATCAGAGCAGGGGAGAGCAAGAATCAGAAAGTGACATAGAAGAAGGTTAGGTAAGTGACATAGAAGGAGGTCAGGAAAGTGCCGTAGAATCAGAGGAAGCAAAGAGAGGAACAAGAAAAGCTGCAAGTAGAAGGGTTAAGTTAGAAAATAGAGAATAGTGAGAAGAGACAATTCATCTTTCAGTGCTGAAAACAGCAGCGCTGATACAGGCAGTTCTCAGCCCCGCAGCCAAGCTCTACCCCGCCCGTACAGTACAAACTAGAGAAAAAGGGGGGGTGGCGGGCGTCCCTGCAGCACGTCTCATTAACACAGATAGAAAGCTCATTCCATGGACAGCACCAAATCTTATAAGGATTTTTCAAGACGTACTAATCCACACAAATTTGGACAGGAACTCTTGTTTATCCATAGTGCCCATAACCCTAATTGGACTGATATGTTAGTTGTAATCATACATGTGTCTGGTCCATTGGATTACCAACATCTGCTCGCTAAAATGAATTGGGACACTAACCCTGCTAACCCAGCCCAAGTAGGGGTCACGTATCTACACAAGCTGCCTTTCTTATCAGTGCCCCCATCCCTGACAGTTTCATAGGTAGGGACATCCTTTGTAAACTAGGGTGCACCATATACTGCATTCCGGATTGAGTGTTTGTGTCTGTCCAACCCCAGTAAGTGTCTGAGATGACTAATGCCCAAGATACAGTAAATCTTTTGTCACTAAAAGAAATGTCTAAGGAGGAACCTTCCGTACCTCCTGAATTATAATGTGTCCTTATTGATGTATGGGCTTTATCATTGACGGATATCTAGTTGATGTCATCCATCCCACCTGTGTCCAAACAAGTAGACCCACGGCCCTCCAATGTACCCATTTCAGATATGGCAGATAGATTCAACAAATCTGTAAAGACATTGGGATACATCAAATGCTTCACACACCCTGACAAAGTGAGGTACATGGGTTTGATAATGTAAAAGATGAACTTTTGTTAAATCCTTATTGTGAATTGTTTTTTGATGGTTCTCGCTACTGTACTGAGGATGCTAAATATCATATGCTGTTGTAACATTTGTCTGATGTTTTAGTTCTGCAGAATCTACCTCCACACATGTCAGCTCAAGAAGATGAGCTACAAGCACTCATCCCAGCATGCACACTAGTGGAAGGTTAAAGGGCAAACATCTTTTCTGATAGCAGGTACTGTATTGGTATTTGTCTTGACTATCTTCTGATTTGGAGGGCCAGAAATTTTATGACATCATCAGGTAAACCAAATAAGAATACAAATACAAATTTAGTAAAACAGCTATTGTTAGCATTACAGCTTCCAACTGAGGTAGCCATTCTTAAAGTACAAGCGCACACAAAGCTTCAAACTCCAGAAGCTACAATGAAATGCAAAAGCTGACAAGAGAGCCAAGTCAGCTGCACTCTTGCCTATCATGACAGTAAGTTGCACCCAGAAAGACCACAAAGGGCCGTTGCACATGGATATCCTGGCTACAATACAGGACTAGGCCCCTGAGATGGAAAAAGGAAAGTGGTCGAAGCTGGGAGCATCCAAGGATGACATGGGTCTATGGAGAAATGGCCTATTATACTGTCTATCAAAAACAGTGTATGTCACACCTAACTCGTGGACTTCGCACTCAGGTAAGAATGCAATGGCTGCTTCAGTTTAGAAAAGTTGAATAGCACCTGGGTTTCCAGCATTTGTTGCAAAATGTGTATTTTCTTGTGTTACCTGTTTACGTCATAATCCTGGTCAGATAGTCAAATCTCCGAGACCGCACTTTGCTAAACCAGAATAACCCTTCCAGCGATTACAAATAGACTACAGCCAACTGCCTAAAGTAGGTCCATATGGATATGTACCAGTATGTATTGACATGTTCTCAGGATGGCCTGAGGCATGGCCAAGTTGCTAAGGCTACAACAAAAGCAACTGCTAAGAAACTTTAAATAGGTAATGTGTAGGTATTCATTACCAACCTACATTGAAAGTAACAGGGGTACACATTTTACAGGGCAGATAATGTCTTAAATAAAAATAACCCTCCTTTGGGAAGGTTGAAAGCCTAAATGGTGTTATATAGAATAAAAAATAGATGCTGAAAGAAACATTAAAATCTTGGGTTAACTTCCTTCCATTGATTTGTTCTCAATATGCGCCAATCCAAAAGGCCCTTACAAACTGTCACCCTATGACATTCTGTCTGGGTCAGCCCTAAGAATGGGATTGTATATGTAGCTATTGTACAGAAATGTCTAAATGAAATACACAAATATGTTTTTGATTCTATTCCAGATCCAAATGTCAATACTGGTTCACACTATCTTAAACCGGGTGACTGGGTAGTGATTAGAAATTACGTGAGGAACAGCTTGGACCCAAGGTTTGAAGGTCCTTTCTAAGTGCAATCAGTAATACCTACTTCAGTAAAATTACATAACAAAGATATATAGATACATGTTTCAAATTGTAGTAGAGCAAGTGTACCCGACAAGCATGTATTTGTATTTTAAGTACTACTGATTTTTGGTTTCGTTCATATGTCCTCTAGCAAAAGTAATTTTTATGAACAATCAAATCATTACATAACTTTACAAAAAAAAAAAGAATAACTAAGGAAGCAAATAGAACTAATTGTTGGGTGTTTGGCATTAGGCCAGCTGATTCAATGGGACTACCCATGGTAGTTTTCCCAATTTCTGCTCATAAACTAGTTTAACAATAACAATTATTATTTATATACGGCTTGGAAAATAGCACTATTAAAGCATTAAACATGTTTAAATGACACATGGAAAATAATGATTGGTCTAAGTGTGTTTTTACAGGCAACCAAAGATGAAGCTAATGAATTTAGCATCGAGCAGAAGATGGTATTTATAAAACAACTCTTAATTTGACAGATACTAACTTTAAGAAAAGTATAGAGTTTTGGAACCTATTCTATTCTAAAATAAAATTAACTATTTATGGATTAATAACATAGAAATCTACCTACTACTTTATATGTGGTACATGGGCTTATGTTTAGTTACCAGAGAATAGCTATGGTACCTGTATTATTGCTTCTTCAGCTCCTGCCATAGCAATTGTAGATTAGGATAATGTAACAGCAAATTTTTTAATATCACGCCACAATCTTTTTAAGAGAATTGTTTACCATAGTAAAGTTTAAGATTTTTTGGAGAATTGTAAATAAGATTAAAGAGTTACAATATGAAGCAAGGGCAATTAGGCATAAGGCGTGGAACCCTTTTAAAGGTTTCCAATTTAGTGATATATTTAGTTTAAGCAAGATAGTGTTTTCTTGTTCATGGTTTTCATTATATTGCTATAATTTTATGCCCTTTATAAACTTACTGTGTTTATAATTTCTCAAAGTACAAAACCTAAGGCTAAACAAATCTACCGTATCAGGATTCAAGATCCTGACTCTGAAATTCTTTATAAAAGTAGTTTCTAACATTATAATTTGTTTACTTCTATAGAACAACTGAGCATGTGGAAGATTTTGGCAATCGTTTTTCTTGCTACATGTTTATGATGATTTCAAATGAACACTCTTTATTGATAATTCAAAATCGGTGATAGATGGGAACCATTCTTATTTCACAGTTCCCTTTAATTACGGACATCTTTTCCATGTCTCTTTCCAAAGCACTATATAGAAAAAGTTTGATGACACCTGTCTCTACAAGAACACGACTATATCATGGAGATGCAAGTATACTAAGTTCATCACTTCTAAGAACTATACTGTACTTGGGACAATATCTTTGCAGATGCCTTTTTTCAAACTATCTTTTCTAAATGGCACTGGAACATGGATAAAGAGACTTATGTTTACTAAACGCAATATTTCGAAATACATGGCATGGAATCTTTTGGGTGTTGGTTGAATTATATATGTACTACTTCATGATAATTCTTTTTAAATGAAGAAGTTTGTATAGTTAGGCAAATAACAAGATTGAGATGGATTAGGAATTCTCCAGCATGTAGTTGTGTTAATTCTGCTGGTCAAGAATGAGTTCTTGGTTTTGAAGACAGGCCTAGCCCCTCTTCAGAGCATAGGAGTCTCAATACGGTTATTTGCATTTAGGTGAGTTTATAGTTTAGGTTAATTTTACCTATTGCCAATGATCAACTCCCTGTTTCTCTGTGTCATTCACTTATTCATCATCATACTAACACTGTTGCTGCATATCACAAACACACTGATAAATTCTATGATACTGTTGTTAAAACTGTTGCTACCAAACACAGATTAATTTCTTTAGGTTCTCAGTTACAAGATGATTTACAACACCATTGGTATGATGTGTTTACTGGTTGGTCACCTACTGGTTCTGCTATCATGCATTCTATTTTTTATCCCCTTGTTATTGTTACAGTCATTCTTGTTCTTCTTGTTATTTTCAATTTATATCTTTCCTGCTCTTTTAGGAAGCGTATCCGCTCTATGATACGTACTTCCGAAAATTCTCAGTTGAAGAAAATACATTCTCATATGTCTTTTTCACATTAGATGATCATGTTATGATCAAAGAGGGGGTTGAAGGGTTAACATGCCTACGTGCCGACCCTTGTAGGCCTCTGTACTTGTTTTTCTGTACGACCCTGTACTGTCTCTTCTTAGACAACCTTGCATAAGTATCATCATGTACTAAAAACAATATTATCAGCTTGCCTCAGACAAAATATTAGCTAACGCACATGCACATATTTGTCTCTTTTCTATCTTCTCCATCCTGAATGCTATACCTATTACAGACATATACTATGCTAATAACTATGCTGATACGTCACTATATTGGGACGTCTTTACTTATAACCTATATAAGCCTATGTTTGACCTTCAATAAACGGAACTTGATATTCTGATCCACTCGTTGGTGTTTCTTTGTGCAAGTTCCCGGAATACTAGGCATTGTTGGTCAGAAGAAATCCAAAGGTTCCAGTAGCAGTCGGTTCGTTGTCCCCTTCACAATGTATGAAACAAATTTTTTACACTAAGGGAAACAAAGCTGATCGATTATTGGCAAACTTACTATGACAAAAACAAGCTCAAACTCGTATACAATACTTAAAGGACGCTCAAACAAAAATAACTGACCCTAAACAAATAGCAAACAAATTTGCGTTTTATTATAAGAATTTATACAATTTAGGCTCTGACCCGACGAATTCTAGACCACTTCCAGAACAAATTGAAACATATCTGAACAATTTGGACCTCCCTTCACCAACCCCGCAACAATTGGAATCCCTTAGCAAACCCATCCAGCTTGAAGAAATTCAAAATGTCATTAAACAACTGAAACTTGGTAAATCTCCTGGCCCTGACGGCTTCACAAATCAATACTACAAACTATACCTCGACATATTATCCCCGCATTTACTTAAATTATTCCAGGACATCATGGATACAGGCCTGATTAATCCTGAGTTCTTACATGCCCATGTAGTTACCATCCCTAAACCGGGCAAACCCCAAGACCAGTGTCAAAACTACAGACCGATCACTTTGCTTAATACTGACCTCAAAATATACACTAAGTTGCTAGCTCAAAGGCTTAATTTGATACTGTCCTCTCAAGTGGGATTCATACTAACCAGACAGGGGGCTGATAGCTCAAGAAGATTTCAAAATATTTTACACTTACTCAAAAGCACTAGAACACCAGCCCTATTGCTTTCCCTGGACGCAGAGAAGGCGTTTGACAGGGTAAATTGGGAATATATGAAAGCTACATTGGCCAAATTCCAGCTTGGACCAACTTTCTTAAAAGCTGTCTCTCCACTATACTCGTATCCAACAGCTAAAGTTTGTACCAAGGGAGCCCTGTCAGACGCCTTCGAGCTTACAAATGGGACAAGGCAAGGGTGCCCTTTGTTGCCTTTGATCTTTGCCTTAATGGTCGAACCTTTAGCATAAAGTATTAGGGACAATCAGGATATAAAGGGCATCCCCACACCTGCAGGGCAACAGAAAATTGGTTTGTTCGCAGACGATATTCTCCTGGCTATTACAAATCCCTTAACCTCTCTACCTAATATTCTCAGGGAACTTGACAGGTTTCAAGTAGTATCGTGGTATAAAATCAACACCACAAAAACGCAGGCTTTACCCATTAACATACCTAGGCGGGTTCTGGAAGGAATTACACACTACCACGCCTTTAAATGGCGTGATTCCTACAGTATATCACCTATTTGGGAATCAAGCTACCCAGGGACCCGGACATGATATTTAAATTGAACCATTCCCCATTGGTAAAACTCGTTGAATTAGAATGTAACAGATGGCGAAAAGAAACAATTTCTTGGTATGAGCGCATAATGGCTATAAAAATGAATCTTTTGCCACGAATTTTATATGTATTTAGAATGTTGCAGATTCCGCTCCCTACTAAATATTTGGCGACTATACAGAAAACTATGAATAAATTCATATGGCAGCAAAAACCCCCGAGAATGGCCTTCTCGACTACCCAATATTCTAGATCTTCGGGAGGATTGGGAATACCCAATGTCAAAGCCTATTATATTGCCACTATATTGGAATTAGTTGTCCATTTGCATGCGGAAAGGGGCTGCAGAGCATGGGTGGATATGGAAGCTCAAATGACGGGGGATAATTCTGGATGCCCAAACATACCAGACCATCATTGGACAGTCTTTTACCCACCACTAAACTGTCCATAAAAATCTGGGATACTATGCAAGCAAAGCTTAAGTTAAGTTTGGTACCTTTCCCTCCCCTTTATTGCCTCTGAAAGCGCTGAAATATTTCATCCCTTAACAGCTGGGCTCCTGCTGGGATTTCCCAACTAGGAAACCTTTACCAGATATCAAAATTACGTCGGTTTGAGGACCTGATGCAGACCTATGGTTTACAACCACATCAAATATATACTTATGGGCAAATCACGCATTTTCTGCGCGCCGCTGCTGTGGATTACAAAACTTTACGCACTAAGACATTGATGGAGTGCCTCTGTAGTAAATTCTGGAACGGTAAATCGATATTGTCGGATTGCTATAAAATGCAACTATTACGTGAGGAATCTCAAAAACTTCCTTACATGGATAAATGGGAACAAGAGCTTCAACTGCAGTTCTCCCCAGCTCAGTGGTCCGCATGCATCAATAGTCCTAAAGGCGCTACCCACTGCACCAACCACCTGGAATCTCACATTAAAGTGGTTGGTAGATAGTACCTGACACCCTCCAGGATTGCAAAGATTTCTCTAAATTACCCAAACATGTGTTGGAGACAATGTGGACAGCCAGGTACAATGCTTCACATGTGGTGGCAGTGTGTAAAAGTCACAGTTTTCTGGACAGAGCTTTTCGATTTAATAAAGGAGATATTCCACAGGGAAATACCCCAACTGCCCCAGATAGCACTACTCCAAATTTACCGAGTACAAATTTCAAAAGCTGAGAGACGCCTTCTGTTTCAGATACTCAATGCAGCACTAACTCTTATAGCGAGTACATGGAAGACACCAACTACTCCTTCGATACCGCAGTTAACCAAACGGATAGAATCAAGGAAATGTATGGAATTTTTGTCGGAAACCGACCCAAAAAAGAATCTTCAAATCATACAGACATGGGAACCATGGACTTCCTACGAGCTTTCCATATCCACCTAGTCTGTTCAGCCCATTCCTATAGTCGAGAAGGCCAACTCGCAGCCTCTGAGGGCCACGCATAAGTGTTACGCTAGCCTTTTCTAACTGCATGATCAATGTGTTCCTTAGGTGTAAGGTGAGCGAGGGTGGTGTTATCACTGTATATTGCTGCATAAAAACCAATATTATGTACTTGCTCATTGTACCTTGCAAATGTCACTGTATGCCACTACTTTCTCTTTCTGCTTGTCTTTATGCCAATAAAAGCAGTATTGAATTTCAAAAAATAAATAAATAGTGTGTTTCAGTGGTGTGTATTTAATGTGCAAAACCGTGTATCATATAGCTATACTATCTCCAGTATATTAATAAATAGTATCTTCTCTTCACAACTGTTAATATACAAAACAACATCCCACATTTTTCGTTCACTTTGTGGTCCCGTAAAAGAAATGTCATCATCCATATATATTTCCTTTTGTAACAAAATCACGAAACAGTGTTAGTGGAAACAGTATGCTAAAAGAGTTACATATGTAGTAATAAACTAAAATAACAAATTGTATCACTAAATCTGGGACTACCAGCGTATAGAACTTAATAGTACAGTATGTATTCATTAATATATATAAATAGTGAATATCAAAGTATGGATCACCATCTCTAAACAACCCCGTATCGGTTACGGTTTTCATTTATCTGAACATTTACTGTATTGTTAGCTAGTCTATATAAGTTTTGACATCACAATCTTTGTTCAAACCCAACGGCTTTACTGTGTCAAGAGTGAACATCCATTTGATTTCTTTCTAGATATTTGTTTTTCAACATCTCCTTTTCTTCTCCCTAGTCTTATAGTTTATATTCCCTGAAATGTGACAAAGTTATCATTCGATCTATGTTTCTGTATTACGTGTTCCGCAATATCTGAGGACATATCAGATCTACCAATGCATGCTAAATGTTCGAGTACCCTGTCTTTAAATCTTCTCGTGGTTTTCCCCACATATTGGATTCCACACCTGCATGTTGCTAGATATACTACATTGCTGGTGCGACAGTTTATATATGTGTTGCATTTGTATTCTCTGCCGGTCACTGTACTCACAATTGTTTTAGATACATTTATGTAACGGCAGCATTTGCACACATTTGCTCCACATTTATAGGTACCTGTGTATCTAAGCCAATCACTCCGATCACTCCCTCTTCTATCCTTCAACATACTGCGGGATATTTGGTCTCTAATATTGTGGCATCGTTATATTTAAATCTGACAGTATAGGATCTAATTGTAATATTCCCCAATGCTTACGTATGATGGATTCTATTCTCTTAGCTTCCATACTATATTTAGTCACAAACCTCAATCTATCTATTTGTTGAGAATAGTCACACTTCCTAACATTCTTTCTGTCCTTTCGAACACTTCTATGGTTCATCCTGTTTTCATTACATTTCAATAGAGTATCTCTATCACTCAATACAGCTCTCTCATATGCTTTTTTGATGTTAATCGTATGATATCCTCTAGATATGAGTCGATCCCATAATTCCATAGCTCTGTCCTGGAAAGTATCCCAAGTGGAACAGTTCCGCTGTATGCATTCACATTCCCTCTAAAATTGTGGGGCAAATGTATCAAAGTGTGAGAATAGAGCTCACCACAGAAACACGTATCGCTTTCTATTCATTCCTATTAATTTTTAGGGCATGGGCACACATGCAGTTTTATGCAACGTTAACGGTGTGGTTTTTAAAAAAGCCGACCACAGCATAAATACGCTAGTCTAGTGTGCCATTGCCTAAGATTGAAACTGCTTAGCATATTTATGCGGCGGTCTGCTTTTTTTTAAAAAAACACGCCGTAAAACCACGTGTGTCCATGCCCTTAGAAGCATACTTATCAATAGATGAGTTCACCATCTGAACACCATTACCGAACACCATTACTGAAAAAGTAAATTACATTTAGATTAAATTACCAAACTTGTGTTGCCACTGCTTTTCAGAAGTGTAACATTCCCTAAGACTGGCATGCTCGCTTCCCTCCTTGAGGTCTGGTCTACAAGTGCATGCCTGGTCTCTGTGGCATAGGTGTAGATCCACCCACGTCATAACGGCGCTTGCTTCTTCTTCTGTTTCGTGCACGAATGCTTTGATACATTTGAGTGTGCTAAATTGCACTAGATTATGAACCCTATTTTAGGCATCTTTCCACAAGGAGAGTTGTCTGTGTAGCATTACTCACAAATAAGTCAGGTCCATTCTATTGCGGCCAACACTTAGGGGCTTATCTACTAATATTCAAATTTCTTTTTCCCCCCCAAATCTCTAATAATTATTAAAACTCAATTATTTTTTTTAGATTTATTAAGTGTAAAAACCACTAAAGAACAAATACAAAAATTCACCAGGTGTTGAGGTACTACTGAAGTAAATGTGAGTTGAGCTGATCAGATTGGACCTTAAACCAATAAGGGCTTTTAGGGGTTTTGTCTGAAACATTTGAATGTTTAGAGGTTTTTATTTGTGCTTTTTGAATTTGGATGTTTTAATAAATTAAATGGTATTTGTGGTTTTAGAGAAAGTAAATTTATTTATTGTGTCAAAAACCTAAAAATGACACTGTTGGTAAATAGGCCTACCCAAATAGAAAATTAATATAAACTGCAAAAGTGCTCAGAGAAGCACTAATTGCATGCCCTTTAAAGTAAAAATAAAGCTGAGTATATACCAAAAGATCCACTCATTTGACCAGGTCAGCTAACAAGCAGATCTTTGGCCAGGTTCATATGCATGACTATGCACATCCATAAGCAAAAGACTGCATTAAAGTGCCAATCCTGCCCTCAGTCACTGCAAATTTCTAACCTGCCTGGTAAATATTTCAAGCAGGCCCCATGCACATCCACATTTATGCCCACTTGTATAGTAAAATCATAAATAACCCAAAAACATTCCTGAAGGAATGGGACTCTTCAGTCTGAAATGGCAATCCCACAAAGCAGTTGTGGGATGGCCATTTCAGACTGAAATGGCAATCCAACAAAGCAGTTGTTGGTAGTATAAAAATGGAGGTTTTGCAAATCTAATTTATTTACTGTATTTGATTAAGCAGACTTTCTTTCTTCCTCAGTAGGAAATAAATCACCTCCATATTGGCAACGAAATCGGCCTTGAAGCCAAAAAAACCTATTGTGCATTTAGCAATTTTTATTTGGAAATAGCAAAACCGCATCCTTTAAAATGGATCTGCAGGAAGCTGTTAGTTTACTGGTGACGTGGCCTATATGAATGCCTATACCCAATGTAAGCTGTTTTTGTAAATACATTTAAAAAATCAGCTTCTGAAGCCAGGGCTTCAGCAGAAGAAGAATGAAATGTGTTAGGGGCAAGAACACAGACTTTGTGCTTTTTCCCCCACTATCCTTGGCACTTAAGCACTGTGTACAGAATGTCTATCTCCTGTAGTTTACTTAATGTCATTGCATTCTTTTTGTACAGTTACTGGCCTGCCCGCTCCAGAACTCTTACTTGTACCTGTCCAAATAAAATTTACTTAAAATTATGATCTCAAAGTATATTCCAATAGATTCCAATAGATTTGCCTTTGCTATTAAAATAAAATGGAAATCAACCGTCATTATAGTCTTACATTAAAAAAAAAAAAAAAATTATATATAATATATATATATATATATATTCATTACTTTTGTTTATTAGACTTTCCACTACTGCAATACAGTTTAAATGATGCATTTCTCAGAAATTGCAAACACCTTATTCCACTTGGCTGTAGAGCTGCATCTTATACATGTGTTCAGGTCGAAACATTACACTAAATCCTAGGCAAGCAGGACAGCAAGTACAGAAGATTACAGTCATCTGTTATCATTCATCTATTGTCTCTGGAGAACATTTCTTCTACTCATAAACCTTGTTATTTCATATAGTGGGGATGGCTTATTTAAGACTAATTAAATTAATATGAATAACCCAACTCCATAGGGTATTCAGCTAAATATAGTTCATTACTATTACTATACTATAATCAAGTTGACAGTTTCAGTATAGAAAGAGAACAGATGTGTTTGATTTCTAGAAAAACACATATTTTAAAAAGCTTTAAGTTTGCTTATTTTAATATTTTATGCAAAAAAAATGATATAATAAAAAGAGCAAAGTTTGCACCAGGTCTGTCAGGATCGCCGCCAAAATGGCGGCGCCCATAGCCACCACGCGGGTAGCGGCGGCGCAATGACGTCAGCGCGACGACGTTGGCATTGACGCTGACACAGTGACGTCACCAATGACGCCAAATTTGTAATAAAAGGGCGCCCTGGCCATCTAGACGCTGCCCAAGTATAGGATTTGTTTATTGGCATTCCTGGGTGCTTTATTATTGTTATTCTGGACTTTTGAACCCTTGCCTGGACTTTGATTCTGTTCCATTCTGCCTGCCTTGAACCATTGCCTGGACTTTGACCTTGTATTTGCCTTAACCCTTTCCTGTACCTTGAACCTGAACTTTGACCCCTAAAGGCTTCCTCCTTGGTCCTGACTCTCCCGCTGGGAGCTGATAGGCACCCTGACAAGGTCTAATGATCTTCGACTTAGAAGAATGAATAAAGAAAGTTATACTGTATATATTATACATTTGTATTAATGTGTCACAATTGTTAAATGGCTCACTTGTAATAAAAAGAAATTCATAATATATTGCTGCTATTTTACTTTGCACTATGATGCACTCAGGAACTGTAAATGAATGTGTTAATGAGCATTAACATTGAAAGAGAAAGGTTAGAGACCCATCATTAAGATGGCAGATGAGGGTGCTTTGAACCTGTTCTTTCGGAGACCTCTTAACACTAATTTAACATCTGACAGCATTGTGCTCTTTAATTGAAAATTGCTATCCACCAGTCCACAAGTATTTCTCGAGTAATACCATTTTTTTGTACCAGTAGAATTCATGTATCAACACATTCATTATGAAGTAAATGAAAAACCTGCCGTGAGAGAGGTTCCTCATATTCCATGCTTGCACTACCACTACACAAATATTTTAATCAGCTGACGCTGGGGGCTTGCTTGTGTTAATGCTTTAATTGCTGTACTCTGTGTGTCAAAAATATTATGCATTACATATTTTTAAAAGCCTTCCTTATTGAAGACTGTGAATTTAAAAAAAAAAAAAAAATTCCTTTTTCTTTTGTTCTGTAATAATAAAACAGGCCCAGGTCCTGAGCATTCTGGATGACAGGTCCCATACCTGTATTTCACATTATGGTCTTAGGGATAACAAACCACATACTTGTGGTATTGTTTTCTACAGGTTATGTAAAGGTGACTATACACAGGACAGACCTCATTGGCAACTTATTGGCCCATGTACAAGGCCCTATGGCGTTTTTCCCTAATCAATATCTGGCTGAAAGACAGGTTTTTAAAAATCCTGTCGAGAAGACCGCATCAGTTTGTTTATGCGGCACTTGCTCCAGCTGCCTGTATACCCATTGTTGAGATTCAATCTTTGGGCCCAATGGTAGGATCATCCCTGTATCACTCACCTCAGGGTTGGCATAACAAGCAGATCTTCAAGTGTATGGCCAGAATAACAACAAATGCGGTGAGCCATTGTCTTGTAGGAGTAAGTTCCAACATGACGAAATTTATTGTGCCTACAGTCAGTCACTGTCCTGTGTTGCTTTTTACATATGACTTCTTTAAGTAAATTGTAATCATCAGGTTCAGTGTGTCTTACAGGACTTGTGTAGACTATGCCTAAGGTCTGAGTGAGCTACCTCTTGCAAAAACATAAATGATTCAAAGTGAGACTGACAGCTACAAAAATTTCTTCACTCTATTACAGAGATTTAAATTTGCTTGAGGGTTATTATTTATTCAACATATAAAAGTTAAAGTATCCAAGTCAAAGCTTTTCTTAAGCCAACAAAGATATGGGGCCGGTCAATTAACACTTGGAATGTTCTACCCATATCTACTATATGCAAAATGAATACATTCTCTGTATTATTGCTACATGTTCCTGGTATTGCATACTACTCAAAGGAATGTACAGCGCCAGCAGCTATTTTATAAATTGCGAATGCTGGGAGTTTTGATGTCACAATTTTGTAAACTTAAAGTATAAAAATGAGCACAGTGCAGTCTATGACAAAAATAGGCATTTTTAAGATATAATGAAGTAAAGAATTATGCCATGTTGAACACATTATCCGGCAATGACCTACAATGTGCCTGAATTCCCTTCTGCCAGAAGATTTCAAGATTTGCTTCCGTTGTTGCAATATGTTGACATAGTTACATATTCCAGCTTTAGGCAAAACATGCTCTTCTACACTTTTTGTTTTGCGCTCATTACTGAGGAGCTAAAGCTCTAACTAATTTATATTAGTTAGATCAAATAGCAACTTTATGAGTTACAGGTGTAGAGCAAGAAGCAGTGACCTTTACCAGAAATCCAAGATTCCAATGTCAGGGCAATTCTTGCAAAAATAGTTAGATATTTTGAAAGTGATAAAACAGATTCTTCAATAAAACTAATATAAAAATGATGTAATCATTTTTACAATACAACAGGTATTCTAATCATACAGTACAAGGTAAGGGTAGTTGCATGTTATTGAACTGCCAAAATCATACCTCCCAACTGTCCCTTTTTACGAGGGACAGTCCCTCTTTTGACAGCTCAACCCGCAGTCCCTCATTTGTACTGGAAAGTCCCTCTTTTCTCTGCACTGAACAGCCAGAAAAAGAAACAAAGTTTCTTACTTAATTGGCTTTTAGCAGAGAGCCCAGAACAGCTAACAGGTGCAAATAAGATACTTTGTAACAATTTTGAGACACAAAAACACAGTTTAGATAAGGAGAAATATTTTCAAACTTTCATAACCTGCCAAATTTTGTAAAACGAACATGGTAATTAGGGGGTTTGGCCACAGAAAGGGGTTTGGTCAAAAAAATTGATGCGCTACGTGCGGAAAAAAAAATTTTGTCCCTCTTTTTACTTCCAAAATGTTGGGAGGAGTGCCTACAGCCATAAGATGCAACAGGGACTGTGTATACAACCCAATTTATTTAACTCATGATGAACACAGGTGTACATTGCAAATCTATGTTTTCTCCTACACAATAGCAAACCAAATGTTGCAACTATATATATATATATATATATATATATATATAGTATGTGCATATAACATTTAGCAATCCAGTCCTCTAGCGTTAAAACATATTGCTTGTATTTCAATATATTATATTTTGTCACAGAGTGAACCGAATTAACCAAAATTAATTTAAGGCATTTTAAAATGTTAAAAATGGAGCATTGTACATAAAATGTAAAACTAAGCTGTATCTCAGTGAGACTACTGTAGCTCAATCCAGACACTGCCCTTCCTGTGAGCCAATGGATTTGCCAAATAAAATATATCTAGAGCTCAGGATAAATGTTGACCAAGTATAGATGTGACATGTTAAAATATGAGACATGGAAATGTTATAATAAACATGATTTTAAAAAAGGAAACATGGCAGCATTTTAATTTCTGGGTAAATGACCTTAAGACTTCTGTTGGTTAGAATAATCAGGGCAGCTAATAAACGCACGGCCTAAATTGTCTCACAGGCCCTCTGACTGACACCCATAGAACACAGAATTGGAATAAGGATCCATTAAACTCTGGTGCTCATCTGACCCACAGAGGTATCTCAGGAAGGAAACCAAACACTAACAGGAAATATGCAGAAACAGATATTTGTTCGTAATAAGTCCAAGAATAACAATGCAGACATTTGAAGCGCACAGTAATATATGATCATTCTTCCTATGTTAAATCTGATGGTTTCAAAACTTTTGTTAGGTACTGCATAACTTTACTGCCATGTTTCAAACTGCCACCTAGGTTTTAATAGTTCACATCCAAATTACTCAATTTGATTCAGTTCCATACTAACTAAAAACAGTGAAGCAATTGATGTTGAGACAAACAGTCAACTGTTATATACTATATGTAAAATACCGTCACAACATTTCAGGATCTCGTGTGATGCTAATGTTTGCTCCTTAACCAAATTGAAAAAGAGGAGCATAGCAACTGCTCTAAACCCCAGAAGCTTCTACCTGAACTTAGCCACTAAACATGACAACTGTGGTCAAAGAGCAGGCTTTAGATATAACTAAAGCATTTCATAAGGTAGAATGGCCATATCTGTGGTTAGTCTTAAAACACTTTAATTTTGGCCCTAGATATTGTAAATGGATTTAACTCCTATTTCAACGCCTCTGTACTATTGTATGGCTCTAGCTCCAAACCATTCCTAGTCAAAAGAGGCATAAGGCAGGGTTGCCCCATCTCCACTCCTCTTTGCTATGGAGCCGTTAGCTCAAGCAGTCAGACAACACCCTGACCTCATGGGGTGGTGACTGGGTAATATAGAGGAGCATATATAATTATAAGTGGATGATACCCTAGTATCCTTAGGAGATCAAGGTGGAGGCTGGGTGATAGAGAGGAGTGTAAACATTTATACGTGGATGATAACCTAGTATACTTAGGAGATCAAGGTCCCTCTCTAGGGAGTATTACAGATTTGAGTACCAGATTTGCACACCTCTGGGGTTTGGTTACTAGTGCTACTATACTAATTGTGGACACCCCACCAGCACAGGTGGAATGGCCGAACTCCCCATTTACTGTGGGTAAGTAAGTACACTTACCTGGGAATAGTGATTAAGATGCCAGTCCCATTTCACAATGTAAATGTGCTGCCACTGATGGCTACCATAGCAACTAAAATTAGACCGTGGGAATCCCTATTGTTAAGCCCTATGGGAAGAATACAACTAAAAATGCAATTAAATTAATTAAATTTAAATTAAATTTATTAAAATGATAAATTTACATTTTCTGGTGTCATCAATTCACTCTCGTGGCCATTTATTGAGCTAATGCCTAAGATCATGTCTCTGACTAATGCTATGGTCTTCTACATGGCATCTGATGGATACCCAGTGAGAGGTTACATGAATATGCACTCGGCGAGCCTGCCAGAAAGTGAAATGCACTTGCTCACTCGCTGCATGTACAGTCAGTTCTGTTTCACTGAAACATAGCTCGTTTATGGGGCATAAGGCATCCAGCTGTCTGTCCTAGGTTTTCTGTCAAGACTGAGAAAGAGAAATTGGTGATCTAGGAATAATGAAAGGTCTTTAACACATATTATGGTTCGCATAAGAAATAAAAAAGCAGAAGAAAAACAGTAAAATTTAGAGGCAATTAATGTTACCCCTTCTATTTTTTTAAGCAACAGCATCACCAAAAAATCACGCTTAAACGCCACTACACGTTCTTTTTTCTCTTTTCTTTTTTTGTGCTTTGTGTTTATCTAATCGAATCTTCATTTTTTTCTTTTTCTTCAACCTAGTATTAATGCAGTTGTTACTGATCAGCACTGACCATCTGGGTTCAATGATCTGAAAACCAGACAAAAACGTACTGCCATAGTTAGTCTGCATGTTGATCGACCAAAAATGTAATAGGCCACTTCAGTGATTTGTAATCACACTGCAAGGATTTTTAACAACAGTGGGGTGTCATTTGCATGATCTGTCTTATTCCATTACCCCCACATTTGTGGCAATAAAATTTCTCTAGCCTCAGAGAGGGGTTCAGATCCAATAAATGACTGCATATTTATTTGTCTTTTACTTAGTTTCAAATGCTGACATGATAACTGCCTATGGTAAACAGGAAGGAAGGCCATAAGCTTTACTGATATCAGCATTAGAAACCAAATATAAGACCTATAAATAGGAAACTGAACAACAGTCATAGGTCATAGCTCCAAAAAACGGATATTCAGGTTTACCTTTGGCATTTTGGCCATTCTATAATAAGTACAAAACACAATGTTTTTTACGCATTTGAAAGGTCTGAGTGCACCCAAATGCTTGGACTAACTCATCCCATTTTATTATGCCTGTTTGTACCCACAAAAAAGCTTACATTCATTCAAACATACTGTAGCATACTACATTTTAGGGCAGAACTGCACAGGCGATTTCGCCGCAATCTGAAATAAGGTAAGCAATAGCAATGTCGATCTCGTGGCAGCATTCATCCGATGCGACACGACTGTCGGATGCAGATGGCAGCGTGCAGCGTCTGCATCCGACAGTCATGTTGCGTCACACAAGTATATAACTATATTCTTCTGGTGCCCCAGTATCCATTATGTTGCCCTGGTAGAGCTCATGCCCAATAAAGACATTTTTTGCCTTTTCTGTACTGATTTCTGTATTGCACAATCCGAAGTGCAGAGAATGCTGACTGTGGGGAATTTGGAACAGGATGGATAATTGCTGCCACCATGCACAGGTGTTTTGCTTTACATAATGAAATGGGGCACATACTCTCAAGTCAATTGAGGTGGTGCCATGACACTGGGCTTCTCACTCAATTCCTAATATAAGAACTAATGTGCAGGCAAACAAAGACAAAGTGTTTCTAGATGCATTTTTCAACTTTGTTTGAACTTTCAATAGGAGCCTCTTGGTGGACAAATCAGGCTTTGGAGCTGTGTCATAAATGTTCCTTTTTATGTTTTAGTCGTCCTTAACTTTTACCAAGGATTTTTTTTTCCTTTTTACAACTGAATGGAGAACGTGACTAAGCTACTCAATGCCAGATGAAGCCACGATTGTTGTGATAAGGAACATCATTTTGTTGTTGTTTCTTGCAACATGATTCATTAAGAGGACGGCTCTGCTCATATCTTAATGTGCAGAATTGAGTGAGATTACATTGGCAGCCTTTGTCCTCTGTCCTCTGAGGGGTGATCTATTATTAAGATAATTAGCAAGACTACTTTGATAAGAGTATAAGTAATAAAGAGTCTGACACCCAGGAATACATGGAAGAACCCAACAATTACCTTTGTCACTAATGTGTTTCTGAAATTTCACACGGTGACTATTCTGAAAAAGACCATCTTTAAATCATCTTCTTTATGCCACACCCTTTGACATGGCAATTGCATGCTATTGTCTTTATTTATATAGAAAGAAGTGTAAAATAACAGAATTTTCAGCTTCTGGTGTTGGATATGAGCTGCAAATAACACTGCAAATAATTCACTCTACAATATACAATTTCATTCCTGATCCAGCAAGTGTATTTTTTTAGTTGTAATATTGGTGTGTAGGCAGCCATCTCAGGTCATTTTACCTGGTCATGTGCTTTCAGAAAGAGCCAGCACTTTAGGATGGTTCTGCTTTCTGGCAGGCTGTTGTTTCTCCTACTCAATGTAACTGAATATGTCGCAGTGGGACCTGTATTTTACTATTGAGTACTGTTCTTAGATCTACCAGGCAGCTGTGGTCTTGTGTTAGGGAGCTGCTTCTGGTTGTAAGGCTGCTGGGGGGAGGGAAGGGAGGGGGTGATTTTGCTCCAACTTGCAGTACAGCAGTAAAGAGTGACTGCAGTTTTTTAGAGCACAAGTCACATGACTGGGGGCAGCTGGGAAACTGACAATAGGTCTAGCCCCATGTTAGATTTCAAAATTAAATATAAAAAAAATCTACTTGCTCTTTTGAGAAATGGATTTCAGTGCAGAATTCTGCTGGAACATATATTTTTCCCATGACAATATCCCTTAAAATAGGAAATAATGTACCACATATTATAGCATATAAGGATGTCAGCAAGATGGAACACCTGAGTGACTTTAAATATTCTCATATTTTATAATAGGGGGTGCATTAATTTTTTTTTAATGACACAAATTACACCACTTAGCACTAATTATAACTGATGACATCACTTAGTACTGTTTATAAGGATATAATTTACAGAATATTCATGGTTCAGTATATTTTATATATATTATATATTTGTCAACAAGTCCTTAAGGGTACAGTAATACTCAAATACTGGGCAGAGAGAACTTTATCAATCTTTATATAAACTTATGGACTACCAATGAAAACAAAGAAACCTGTTGTTAGGCAGAAATAGCAGCTGATCTGTGTGAAGCAATCCAACAACGAGTTTCAGTTTAAGGAGAAACAAATGTTTCTCCTAATTCGGTCCCAGTTTTTTGCAATTGACTTCAATAGAGTTTTCACTTGACAAGTTTTTTTTCATTGAATTGCATCTGGCTCTATATGACAATCTAGAATTGAGTTAGACGATAAACTTCTCATCAAATGGAATCTGGCAAATTCTGGTTGCTTCTCAAAATTTTTGTCTTATTTTACACAGAAATTATCAGCTACTACTTCTGGCTTCCTGACATCACGTTCCTTGGTTATCATTGGACAAGTAGTAATACATCAAAAGAAAACAACCAAAAGCTTTTCCAGCAAGCTACTAACAGCACCTCAAAATGAGCGTGCATTTATGTTATTCACAAACGTATCTGACCTCATCCATGCTTCGAGCAACGTCCTGTAAACACCAATGCTCCTACTGAGCCTGCTCTGATGATAGGAAACCCTGAAATCACCAGAAGTCTGGACCTGGCAGTAATCCATAAAGGTGACAAACAACATGCAAATCAGAAGCAAATGCCATTATTCATGCCTTACACATTGGGACACCCAAAAGTGTTGCCATTCACTTTCTGTTTATTGAATGTTCTAAATTGTACCCATATTTGTGTATTATACGAAAACTGTGACAGATACTACTTAGTGAGCACTGGAAGTCTAAGAAACGAGAGGGGTTTAAAACATGCTGCTTGGAACTTGAATTCATTATAATTGAGCCTTGTAGCCTGTTGCAATTTACACAGTTTTATTAGTCATGTCATAAGTTTGCAAGACCTAGGGGCAGATTTATCAAGGGTCGAAGTGAATTTGAGGGAATTTATCGAAGTAAAAAAATTTGAAATTCAAAGTAATTTTTTGGATCCTTCGACCATTGAATAGGATATTACGACTTTGAATTTACTTTGACTTCGATTCAAAGTAAAAATCGTTTGAATATTCGACCATTCGATAATCAAAGTACTGTCTCTTTAAAAAACACTTCGACTTCAATACTTTGCCAAATTAAACCTGCCGAAGTGCTATGTTAGCCTATGGGGACCTTCTACAACCATTTTCTTAGTCTTCATACATCGCAGTAAAATCGTCTGATCGTTCGATATTCGAAGTATTTCACTTTGATGGTCGAATTTCAAAGTATTTTTTACTTCGAAATTCAACCCTTGATAAATCTGCCCCTAGAAGTCATTAGGCTTATTAGAAGCTAAACATTATTATAGTTTCATACAGTGTCGGACTGGGACACCAGGGGCCCACCCAAAAACTTTAGGCCAGGGCCTACCATCAAACCTTAGACCAGGGGCCCACTCTCAGTACTAATATTCTTCATCTCCTCAATCAACCTCTATTCTCCTAGTTTGTTTTCTTTACATACTATAATCTATTATTCCATCTATTTAGCCTCTTTGTTCTCATATAATAGGGAATGGCCATGAAATAGGCCAAAAGTTTAGCAGCATGAGGGCCCACTGACACTTTGGCCCACCGGGAGTATTCCTGGTATCCCGGTGGGTCAGTCCGACACTGGTTTCATATAACTTTTTTTCTGTTTCCTATGTACACCCTATACATCATTAAAGCCTTTTTTATATTCATGGCATTAAAATAACTTTATCATAATCATTTATTTACGCATCAGAAATTACAGGGAAATGCAGACAGCAGAAGACTACAGCCAAGCTACCCTTACAAAATGGAATCCTTTAAAATGCTTTTATACTTTTTCTCTCCTCTACAAAATACATACCAACATACAGACAATACCAAACTACTTATCCTGCACTTGACTTTGAAATTATATTGCCTCTAATACCCACACCTCCTTTGGTCTTGTTCTAGACAAGTAAACACATTCTTACTGAATCTAACTGCCACTTTCTTACCTTTAGCTTGTCGTATCTGTCACCAAGCGCAGCGACTTGATGATCTCGATGCCTCCCAACCAATTTACACAAGGCACAGATTAACTGATCATCTGTCACACAGTACATATTAACTTTTTCGTCCTCATGTTCCAGGCACATTAACCCTCTTATGTGAGAATCTGGGATGGGTTCAATTAGACGGTGACCAGTGAATGGTTTCTTGTTTGGGTGAGTAGCTTTTAAACAGTCCTCACAATATGAAACTTCACAGGTTACACACGTTTTCACAGCCTCCCTTGCCTGGTCCTGATCACAGAACTGGCAGACTACTTTCTCGCATGATGTCATGCTGTTAGTGGTATCGTAAGCACGTTCTCGGCGCGTTTCACTAGGAGAATTGGGTCCGCTCACTGAGGCTTTCTGAAATCTGTCAATGATGTTCTGCAAAGTCACGTTCCTCTTTAGCCCCTCTAAGCCACGCTTGCTGAGTGTGATGACATAACGGCATGTGGGGCACTGGAAGGCGTTAATAGATTCTATGGATTCGTTGTTGGCACAGTGGGAAACAAGGATGCGATGCGCACAGTTAAAACACAGGCTGTGAGCGCAAGGCAGCAGCAGTGGATCTTCAAACAGCTCCAGACAGATAGGGCAGGTCAGTTCCGACTCCAGTGTTTCCATCTTTAGACAAAGCTTTCCTGTGTAGTAAGCGAAATCAAGGGATGCTGATCAGCTATCTGGAAAACACAATATAAAATCTGATTAGACGATAGAGAGTGAGGGGTCAGCCATGGGGGGGATGTCAACTTTGTATCCTTCAATGGACAATGATGAACTTTTTATTTAGAATTAATTAAGCGTCTAATTATTGCTTTCTAGGATCAATTAAGCATCTAACAATGGGCATGGAATTTTGCTCTAAGAATAGAACATTTGTGTAATGTCAAAACAACTGTAGTAAAATTATCAGATCTGAAGGAAGAGTGATGTTAAGGTACATCTAATGCATAATCAAATGTTAACTTTAATAGCCATATTTGTGAATTTATTAATTCACAAATATATTCTTATAAATATCATTATACTACTGATACTGATTCTGAGCGTAAGCATTAGAAACTCTAATTGACAGGTTTAGGAACTTTAAGTAACAATTACTTACAAAAGCAGAACTATCAGCGAAAAATGATCAACGTGCTCTATAGGTAATTTTTAATGTAAATATTTTGAAAACTTTTTAGTGTCAGTATCAAGGCTAGGACGCCCAATTAGACTCTAGGCAATGTAGCTTGCTCTAGCTAGAAAATTGTAACTTGAATCTGTTCAAATGTTCCAAAAGAAATCAATTTGTTTATGAATTGATTTGAATGTAGCTTATTTCCTAAATTGTCAGCTACAGTACTGGTCAATGGCAGGAAAGAACTACTCCACCCACAGCTAGCACTTGGTTGTGTGTCTCAGCACTTTCATAATTATTCATCTTAAACTATTCATGACATAAGAAATATATATATATACAAATTTAAAGTAGCTACGTAAGAACTAGGGATTCACCGAATCCACTATTTTGCGAAATGATTCGTCAAGCAAGTTAGGGGTGGGAAGGTGAAACATTTTTTACTTCCTTGTTTTGTGACAAAAAATCAAGTGATTTCCCTCCCGCCCCTAATTTGCATTTGCAAATTAGGATTTGGTTCGGCCAGGCAGAAGGATTCGCCAAATCCGAATCCTTCTGAAAAAAGCTGAATCCCCAACCGAATCCTGGATTCGGTGCATCCCTAGTAGGAACGAAATAGGAGTGGTGTATACCTGGGAAATGTATTAACCGTTAGCCCACTCTCCTGCAGTGCAAACAGACTGACAAGAAGAAGCCAAAAGCAGCTTGCGGGTCAGAAGAACTGGCAATGATGAGTGCATAAGAAAAATGAGTTTCCCTTGTAAAAAAAATGTTGGAGATGGATAAATGTTTTTGTTTTCCTAAGCACATTAAGCAAAGAAGCACATTATGCTAACAGTAGTGCACTGGTGCATCACATGTAGGGCAGTGAATTGCATTATGCAATAATCAGTGGTGGTGGAAGGGCAGGTGGTATGGCAGAGGTGGCCTTGGCTTGGATTTTTCAGTGGGCCCCAGGTAACCTAGTCCAACACTGAGTACAGGAATTGGATCTCATATCCTGAATACCGGTAATCAGAAAGCTGAACATTATAGGAAGGGTATCAGCCAAAGAGAATTTTATACAAATATTTATATTCCCCCCCCCAATTCCTTTTTCTTTTTATTAATGAAAGAACACCTTATACTTGACTTAATTAAACTAATCGAACACCATATTGATGGCAAAACAATTCCATTGTATTTATTTACTGTTTGGAATGTTTTAGTAGACAATATATGGTGAAACAAAGTACAGGAAAACCTTATTTTAAAACCTCAGGGCCTGAGCTTCCTGTATAATAGCTCCCATACCTATACTGATGTAAAAAAAATTTTTTTTACTATGGGATACATTTTCCTTAATTCCTTGGATGGCTGAATTGAAGTGAAAGATAAATACATATATATTATATTTTTTATGTAGTTTTAAGTATTTTTATCTACAGTTGGATTAGATTGAGAGGAAAATTGAATTTTCCAATTAACCTATTAACTACTTCTCTAGAGATTTAACATTGCACATATGTAAAGTCTCATCACCCTGCCATACAAATGTTCTTTGTGCAAAATGCACTGAATTGTAGAACAATGTACAGATACTCCATCTGCAGCAAGATGTTCTTGCAGGTCTTTGGAGGTGATCTTTGGGTTGTCTGCAACTATTCTCACAATCCTCCGCATATGTAGCTCCTTTATTTTTCTTGGCCTGCCAGACTTGGGTTTTACAGCAACTGTGCCTGTGGCCTTCCATTTCCTGATTCCATTGCTTACATTTGAAACTGACAGTTTAAACCTCTGATATAGCTTTTTGTAGCCTTCCCCTAAAACAGAGGTAGGCAACCCGCGACTCCGGAGCCTCATGCGGCTCTTCATCCTGCTTGTTGCGGCTCGGTTTTGCGGCTTTGCCTGTCATGCCGTCTATACAACCCTCGCACCTGCTGGCGGCATCTTGAGTGTGCGACCGCGGTAAGCTAACGGTTAGCTTACCGCGATTGAACATTCAGGAAGCCACCAGCAGGTGCGAGGGCTGTATAGACATCCCAGGAGAGACAGGCAAGACCTAGCCGCAGCAAGATGATTCATCATGGTCCTTACTGTGGTCACACATTCAAGACAAGAGAAGCCTCCAGAGTCCAGCTGCAGCAGGTGCGAGGGCTATAGACGTGGATGTGACGCATATTTTAACCTTTTCGCTGCCAGACAATTTGGCTGATTTGTTACTTCTATTGCCAGACCATTTTTGAACATTTTGTACTCTTTCACTTTAAGAGCCTTTCCTGGGCGGATCTTTTAGTTTAACCAGGGAAACAATATATGTTTTTTTTCAGGACAACCTGAGCTTTCAAAATATGCTAGAATTTTTGTGTAATTCAACTTCTGTAAAAAAATATAGGCTTCAAAGTGCCTAATAAAATGAAAAAAATCAGGTTTCACATAGTACAATTACATATATCAGAAACATCATTTATTTTATGTACGAGAACACAGCAGATTTGGAAAGGTCTATGTCTCCTGAACGCAACAATACCAAATATATATAGTTTTATTGAGATTTCTCACTTATATAGATCAAAATCTACAAGCAGTACACTAGCAAATTTCCAAAGCACCGCTCCACAAAACGGCATACTTCTGATTTCAAGGCCAAACATTCCACTAACAGTAGGTTCACCCCAGAAAACCATATATTTTCAGAAAGTACACATTCCCCTGAATCTAAATTGGGTATGCATGTCTTTCTACCCCAAAGCACCAAGCCGCAAATCTTTCCTAAATTTGCCAATTTTGGGGACATTTCCAAAAATCACCTCAAAACTTCCAACCTGCAGCATCTTATATCGAACATACTATTGGTTAACAAGACAAATGACCCCAAATATGAAAGCCTAGGGTCCACTGAACAGTTTGATGCCCAATATGTATAGGTGTACCTAAGCACGTGGCATATAGGGGCCTCAAAAGGAAGCCCCCATTTAGTCTATCATTTCAGGTGCTGCAAAATCAACACATTTACATCATTTTGGGGTGGGCAAAGGTAGGAAACAGTACGTTCACCCCAGAAAACTATATATTTTCAGAAAGTACACATTCCCCCGAATCTAAATTGGGTATGCATGTCTTTCTACCCCAAAGCACCAAGCCGCAAATCTTTCCTAAATATGCCAATTTTGGGGACATTTAGAAAAATCACCTCAAAACTTCCACCCTGCAGCATCTTATATCAAACAATCTATTGGTTATCAAGACAAATGACCCCAAATATGAAAGCCTAGGGTCCGCTGAACAGTTTGATGCCCAATATGTATAGGTGTACCTAAGCACGTGGCATATAGGGGCCTCAAAAGGAAGACCCCCATTTAGTCTATCATTTCAGGTGCTGCAAAATCAACACATTTACATCATTTTGGGGTGGGCAAAGGTAGGAAACAGTACGTTCACCCCAGAAAACTATATATTATAAGAAAGTACACATTCCCCCGAATCTAAATTGGGTATGCATGTCTTTCTACCCCAAAGCACCAAGCCGCAAATTTTTCCTAAATTTGACAATTTTGGGGACATTTCCAAAAATCACCTCAAAACTTCCACCCTGCAGCATCTTATATCAAACAAACTATTGGTTATCAAGATAAATGACCCCAAATATGAAAGCCTAGGGTCCGCTGAACAGTTTGATGGCCAATATGTATAGGTGTACCTAAGCACGTGGCATATAGGGGCTTCAAAAGGAAGGCCCCCCATTTGGTCTGTCATTTCAGGTGCTGCAAAATTAACACATTTACATCATTTTGGGGTGGGCAAAGGTAGAAAAAAGTACGTTCACCCCAGAAAACCATATATTTTCAGAAAGTACACATTCCCCCGAATCTAAATTGGGTATGCATGTCTTTCTACCCCAAAGCACCAAGCTGCAAATCTTTCCTAAATTTGCCAATTTTGGGGACATTTCCAAAAATCACCTCAAAACTTCCACCCTGCAGCATCTTATATCGAACATACTATTGGTTAACAAGACAAATGACCCCAAATATGAAAGCCTAGGGTCCACTGAACAGTTTGATGCCCAATATGTATAGGTGTACCTAAGCGCGTGGCATATAGGGGCCTCAAAAGGAAGACCCCCATTTAGTCTATCATTTCAGGTGCTGCAAAATCAACACATTTACATCATTTTGGGGTGGGCAAAGGTAGGAAACAGTACGTTCACCCCAGAAAACTATATATTGTCAGAAAGTACACATTCCCCCGAATCTAAATTGGGTATGCATGTCTTTCTACCCCAAAGCACCAAGCTGCAAATCTTTCCTAAATTTGCCCATTTTGTGGACATTTCCAAAAATCACCTCAAAACTTCCACCCTGCAGCATCTTATATCGAACATACTATTGGTTAACAAGACAAATGACCCCAAATATGAAAGCCTAGGGTCCACTGAACAGTTTGATGCCCAATATGTATAGGTGTACCTAAGCACGTGGCATATAGGGGTCTCAAAAGGAAGACCCCCATTTAGTCTATCATTTCAGGTGCTGCAAAATCAACACATTTACATCATTTTGGGGTGGGCAAAGGTAGGAAACAGTACGTTCACCCCAGAAAACTATATATTGTCAGAAAGTACACATTCCCCCGAATCTAAATTGGGTATGCATGTCTTTCTACCCCAAAGCACCAAGCCGTAAATCTTTCCTAAATTTGCCAATTTGGGGACATTTCCAAAAATCACCTCAAAACTTCCACCCTGCAGCATCTTATATCGAACATACTATTGGTTAACAAGACAAATGACCCCAAATATGAAAGCCTAGGGTCCACTGAACAGTTTGATGCCCAATATGTATAGGTGTACCTAAGCGCGTGGCATATAGGGGCCTCAAAAGGAAGACCCCCATTTAGTCTATCATTTCAGGTGCTGCAAAATCAACACATTTACATCATTTTGGGGTGGGCAAAGGTAGGAAACAGTACGTTCACCCCAGAAAACTATATATTGTCAGAAAGTACACATTCCCCCGAATCTAAATTGGGTATGCATGTCTTTCTACCCCAAAGCACCAAGCCGCAAATCTTTCCTAAATTTGCCAATTTTGGGGACATTTCCAAAAATCACCTCAAAACTTCCACCCTGCAGCATCTTATATCGAACATACTATTGGTTAACAAGACAAATGACCCCAAATATGAAAGCCTAGGGTCCACTGAACAGTTTGATGCCCAATATGTATAGGTGTACCTAAGTGCGTGGCATATAGGGGCCTCAAAAGGAAGACCCCCATTTGGTCTATCATTTCAGGTCCTGCAAAATCAACACATTTACATCATTTTGGGGTGGGCAAAGGTAGGAAACAGTACGTTCACCCCAGAAAACTATATATTGTCAGAAAGTACACATTCCCCCGAATCTAAATTGGGTATGCATGTCTTTCTACCCCAAAGCACCAAGCTGCAAATCTTTCCTAAATTTGCCCATTTTGTGGACATTTCCAAAAATCACCTCAAAACTTCCACCCTGCAGCACCTTATATCGAACATACTATTGGTTAACAAGACAAATGACCCCAAATATGAAAGCCTAGGGTCCACTGAACAGTTTGATGCCCAATATGTATAGGTGTACCTAAGCACGTGGCATATAGGGGTCTCAAAAGGAAGACCCCCATTTAGTCTATCATTTCAGGTGCTGCAAAATCAACACATTTACATCATTTTGGGGTGGGCAAAGGTAGGAAACAGTACGTTCACCCCAGAAAACTATATATTGTCAGAAAGTACACATTCCCCCGAATCTAAATTGGGTATGCATGTCTTTCTACCCCAAAGCACCAAGCCGCAAATCTTTCCTAAATTTGCCAATTTTGGGGACATTTCCAAAAATCACCTCAAAACTTCCACCCTGCAGCATCTTATATCGAACATACTATTGGTTAACAAGACAAATGACCCCAAATATGAAAGCCTAGGGTCCGCTGAACAGTTTGATGCCCAATATGTATAGGTGTACCTAAGCACGTGGCATATAGGGGCCTCAAAAGGAAGACCCCCCATTTGGTCTGTCATTTCAGGTGCTGCAAAATCAACACATTTACATCATTTTGGGGTGGGCAAAGGTAGAAAAAAGTACGTTCACCCCAGAAAACCATATGTTTTCAGAAAGTATACATTGCCCCAAATCTAAATTCGGTATGCATGTCTTTCTGCCCCAAAGCAGCAAGCCGCAAATCTTTCCTAAATTTGGCAATTTTGGGGACATTTCCAAAGATCAACCTCAAAACTTCCACCCTGCAGCATCTTATATCGAACATACTATTGGTTAACAAGACAAATGACCCCAAATATGAAAGCCTAGGGTCCGCTGAACAGTTTGGTGCCCAATAGATATAGGTGTACCTAAGCACGTGGCATATAGGGGCCTCAAAAGGAAGGCCTCCCATTTGGTCTATCATTTCAGGTGCAGCAAAATCAACACATTTACATCATTTTGGGGTGGGCAAAGGTAGAAAAAAGTATGTTCACCCCAGAAAACCATATATTTTCAGAAAGTACACATTCCCCCGAATCTAAATTGGGTATGCATGTCTTTCTACCCCAAAGCACCAAGCCGCAAATCTTTCCTAAATTTGCCAATTTTGGGGACATTTCCAAAAATCACCTCAAAACTTCCACCCTGCAGCATCTTATATCGAACATACTATTGGTTAACAAGACAAATGACCCCAAATATGAAAGCCTAGGGTCCACTGAACAGTTTGATGCCCAATATGTATAGGTGTACCTAAGCACGTGGCATATAGGGGCCTCAAAAGGAAGACCCCCATTTAGTCTATCATTTCAGGTGCTGCAAAATCAACACATTTACATCATTTTGGGGTGGGCAAAGGTAGGAAACAGTACGTTCACCCCAGAAAACTATATATTGTCAGAAAGTACACATTCCCCCGAATCTAAATTGGGTATGCATGTCTTTCTACCCCAAAGCACCAAGCCGCAAATCTTTCCTAAATTTGCCAATTTTAGGGACATTTCCAAAAATCACCTCAAAACTTCCACCTGCAGCACCTTATTTCATACATACTATTAGGTATCAAGATAAATCACCCCAAATATGAAAGCCTGGGGTCCTCTGAACAGTTTGATGCCCAATGTACATAGGATTATCGAAGTACATGGCATGTAAAGACCCCAGAATCTACCTTTTGCATCCTTTTTTGATGTTTTACATTTACACTAATTTCCAAACATTACCAGTTTTATATGGGATAAAAGCTACAAAAAGTTATGGTAACCCCTAAAAGCTATATATTTTTGGAAAGTACACATTCTGACGAATCTAAAATGGGTAATTATGTCTTTCTACTCCAAACTACCTTACTGCAAAGCTAAGCTAAAGGCTGTGGTTTTTATGACATTTCTGAAAACTGTCTAAAAATATTGCAATTGGTCGCATTTATCTCACCCAATTTGTTACATACAATTGTAAAACACCCTAAATAGTGACGCCAAGGGTCTACTGAACAGTTTGATGCCCAATTTGCATACATATACCAAAGCCGCTGGCATGTGCAGACCCCCAAAAAATTTGTGTATTTGAATTTTCTCCGCTGTCTTTTCACCTTCTGTGAAGTATGACACGTGACTGTTTATTATTTGCCAAAAGACCCTCCTAAAAGCACATAGACCCCCAAAACCATATATGTTTGGAAAGCACACATTCTGACGAATCTAAAATGGGTAATTATGTCTTTCTACTCCAAACTACCTTACTGCAAAGCTTCGAAAAAGGCAGCGGTTTTTATGACATTTCTGAAAATTTTCTACAAATATTGCAATTGGTCACATTTATCTCACCCAATTTGTAACATACAATTGTAAAACACCCTAAATATTGACGCCAAGGGTCTACTGAACAGTTTGATGCCCAATGTGCATAGATATACTAAAGCAGCTGGCATGTGCGGACCCCCAAAAAATTTGTGTATTTGAATTTTCTCCGCTGTCTTTTCACCTTCTGTGAAGAATGGCCCGTGACTGCGTATTATTTGCCAAAAGACCCTCCTAACAGCACATAGACCCCCAAAACCATATATGTTTGGAAAGTACACATTCTGACGAATCTAAAATGGGTAATTATGTCTTTCTACTCCAAACTACCTTACTGTAAAGCTACGCTAAAGGCATCGGTTTTTATGACATTTCTGAAAATTGTCTAAAAATATTGCAATTGGCCGCATTTATCTCACCCAATTTCTTACATACAATTGTAAAACACCCTAAATATTGACGCCAAGGGTCTACTGAACAGTTTGACGCCCAATATGTATAGATATACCAAAGCAACTGGCATGTGCGGACCCCCAAATAAAATTAGTGCATTTGAATTTTCTTCTCTGTCTTTTCACCTTCGGTGAAGAATGACCCGTGACTGTGTATTATTTGCCAAAAGACACTCCTAACAGCACATAGACCCCAAAACCATATATGTTTGGAAAGTGCACATTCTGACGAATCTAAAATGGGTAATTATGTCTTTCTACTCCAAACTACCTTACTGTAAAGCTACGCTAAAGGCAGCGGTTTTTATGACATTTCTGAAAATTGTCTAAAAATATTGCAATTGGCCGCATTTATCTCACCCAATTTCTTACATACCATTGTAAAACACCCTAAATATTGACGCCAAGGGTCTACTGAACAGTTTCATGCCAAGTATGCATAGATATACCAAAGCAACTGGCATGTACGGACCCCCAAATAAAATTAGTGCATTTGAATTTTCTTATCTGTCTTTTCACCTTCTGTGAAGAATGACACATGACTGTGTATTATTTGCCAAAAGACCCTCCTAAAAGCACATAGACCCCCAAAACCATATATGTTTGGAAAGTACACATTCTGACGAATCTAAAATGGGTAATTATGTCTCTCTACTCCAAACTGCCTTACTGTAAAGCTACACTAAAGGCAGCGGTTTTTATGACATTTCTGAAAATTGTCTAAAAATATTGCAATTGGCCGCATTTATCTCACCCAATTTCTTACATACAATTGTAAAACACCCTAAATATTGATGCCAAGGGTCTACTGAACATTTTCATGCCCAATATGCATAGATATACCAAAGCAGCTGGCATGTGCGGACCCCCAAAAAATTGTGTATTTGAATTTTCTCCGCTGTCTTTTCAACTTCTGTGAAGAATGACCCATGACTGCGTATTATTTGCCAAAAGACCCTCCTAACAGCACATAGACCCCCAAAACCATATATGTTTGGAAAGTACACATTCTGACGAATCTAAAATGGGTAATTACGTCTTTCTACTCCAAACTGCCTTACTGTAAAGCTACGCTAAAGGCAGCGTTTTTTATGACATTTTTGAAAATTGTCTAAAAATATTGCAATTGGCCGCATTTATCTCACCCAATTTCTTATATAGAATTGTAAAACACCCTAAATATTGACGCCACAGGTCTACTGAACAGTTTGATGCCCAATATGCATAGGTATACCAAAGCAGCTGGCATGTGCGGACCCCCAAATAAAATTAGTGCATTTGAATTTTCTTCTCTGTCTTTTCACCTTCTGTGAAGAATGGCCTGTGACAGCGTATTGAGCCACAATACCCTCCTAACAGCATAGACCCCCAAAACTATATATTTTTAGAAAGTACACATTCTGACGAATACAAAATAGGTAATTATGTCTTTCTACTCCAAACTATCCTACTGCAAAGTTACGCTAAGGCAGCGGTTTTTATGACATTTCTGAAAATTGTCTTTTCGCCTACTGTGAACATAAAGCAGTGACTGTATATTGTGCCACAAGACCCCCTAACAGCACAAGACCCCCCAAAAACATATATTTTTGTAAAGTACACATTCTGACATATACAAAATTGCAACAACAAAAAAAAAGCCTGAAAAGAAAAAGAATAAAGCTAACTTAGTAAAATGTGTATTGTGTATTTGTACATGCATGTAATTAGTATGTAAATGTATGTATAACTGTAAAATAAATGCTACTTACAGTTCTGATGTCCAGCAGGGTCCTGGGCAGCTAAGGGGGGGCCTAAAGCAGAGTGCACGCAGCAGGAAGCAGCAGGCTGGCTGGAACAGGCAGATGAGACGCAGCACAAGGAGCAGACACGTGTCTGCATAACTGTAGACGGGTCCTGCGACGATCGCAGCAGGACCCATGTGACCTCCCCCTCCTCTCATTGCCTAGGGGGGTGGGGAGTGTAACAGATCCCTCTGCTGAAGCGGCAATCGCCGCAGATGCAGAGAGGAGCAGAGGAGAGGAGAGGCAGTACAAGTGCAGACACGTGTCTCCATAACTGTAGACGGGTCCTGCGACGATCGTGTCGCAGGACCCACGTGACCTCCCCCTCCTCTCCCTCTGCTCATTGCCTAGGGGGTGGGGAGACCAACGGAAGCCTCTGCTGAAGCGGCAATCGCCGCAGATGCAGAGGGGAGCCCTTTACAGCCAAGAACGTAGGTACTACGTGCTTGGCAGTTAGGGCTTTTCCCTGCAAGAACGTAGTACCTACGTTCTTGGCAGGTAAAAGGTTAATGACGTCTATAGCCCTCGCCTATAAACAGATGAGAACACTAGCATTTAATAGGGCTATTCAGTGTTTAATTTATATCAAAGTAGGCTTACACATGCACACTGCACTTCTGTTTGTTGTATTCTGTTACAGTTAAAATTAAAAAAAGGTTAAAACTTTTAAAAGTTTATAAGCTGTGTTATGTTTTGCGGCTCTAGACTATTTTTCTTTAGTGGAAGAGGGGCCAAATGGCTCTTTTGATAGTAAAGGTTGCTGACCCCTGCCCTAAACCATGATACTGAACAATCTTTGTTTTCAGATCTTTTGAGAGTAGCTTTGAGGATCCCATGCTGTCACTCTTCAGAGGAGAGTCAAACAGAAGCACAACTTGCAATTGGTCAGCTTACTGTAAATACTGTACCTTTTCTCATGATTGGACACACCTGTCTATGAAGTTCAAGGCTTAACAAGCTAATACAACCAATTTGGTGTTGCCAGTAATCAGTATTGAGCAGTTACATGTATTCAAATTACAAAAATTTTTGCATTTGATTTCATAAACTGAATACTGCTTCACTAAAAATCTTTTTTCCAAAAATACCCCAGAACTCAGATGTTCCTGGGAAATAAAAGACACACATACCACTGTTATCTTTTTTGTTGAAGTGGAGTAAATTATTATGCAGGCTGAGAGGGGTTCCCAAACTTTTTCATATGACTGTACATCCAGTGATATGGTAGAAATTTCAAGTTAATGAAGTAATAATCACCAGGACAGTAAATTTGGCTCACACCTGCATCAAGCACAGAGATGAGCTTTTAACTGTTTATGATTAGATTTTTCCGGCATAACACAGAACAAATGAAGCTTTATTTCCTGCTTCACTTTTCCAACTGGGAGAAAGGAATAGCTTGGCAATGAGTCGCCCTACTCAGCTTTCCCTGACTCTGGTCCCATCAAAGACGCATTTCTGCCTTGAGCAGACAGGTCAGTGAGGCAGAAGCAACAACGGTGCTTCACACTCTCAGATATGTACCTCAGAGAGCAATATATATAAGTGTTTGTTATATGCAAGCAACAAGTGCACCAGATTGCACAGCTGCAACGCTCAGCGCTACACAGTTATTCCGTTAGTATGACCTCCTGTCTTCTCCGGCTCTGCACCTCACTGAACACACTATATGGGGAAAATTAAACAAAAGCCAAATGCCATATTACAATGGTTCATTAAGATTTTCTCTCATTAGCAAGAGCTTGGCAATTCAATTCAATCCAAACAAGGGTTTTCTCAGTAAATCAATTAATACCTTATTTAAAGAAACAGGAAATGGTTCCCATGGTCATATATAACCTTTGGGAATTAAAGAATTTTAACACAAAATGATCAACTGGAAGTCACACTTAGTCTGCTCATCATCAACCTCGAAAATCAGGACATTCTTTTGAACCACTGACAGTAATTTAACATTTATGTCAAGTTGTCTCTAAGAACTCATTAAGAAAACACAAATTATGTGTACTAAGTGGATCAAGAAAAAAACATCAGTTTGCACTCATTAAACCTCACCATCTGGTAAACACAACTGTGAACCCCAAACATTACACACCTTACCCCTAAATACTATCTAACTGTACTGATCTGGTATATATGGAGAATGACTCCTTTAAAATGTGAAGTGTGGCATCCCCACTCATATCTCACTACATATAAAATGTTAAAATACTTGTTTACATTTGCTGCGATTTTCATTCAACTTTCTTGGTGCATTATAGTCCCTTTCAAATTGGTAAATTGTTGGCAATGTTCAACAGTGATGGGGGACTGTAATAAAAGTCAGTAATGGGAAAAATATTCACAATGCAAAAGGTTTGTGTGAATTTAATATAGCTTTTGCAAATTGTTTAGTGAATTGTTAGCAAATTTTATAGTTTGCACCAAAAAGTTACGACACTTTCAAGCACTTCTTAAAAGTGCACAATTAAAACTCACTTTTAACAGTTTAGGTTTTGATGATACTAAATTGTGCAGAACTATAGGTTCCATGCAGGATGCTGCCACTTTGCAGAGTGATCTGTCTAAGTTGGGAAACTGGGCAGCAAACTGGAAAATTAGTTCAATGTTGATAAATGCAAGGTTATGCACTTTGGCAAAAATAATATAAATTCAAGTTATACAATAAATGGCAGTGTGTTGGGAGTTTCCTTAAATGAGAAGGATCTAAGGGTTTTTGTAGATAACAAGTTGTCTGATTCTGGGCAGTGACATTCTGTGGCTACTAAAGCAAATAAAAGTTCTGTCTTGCATAAAAAAGGGCATTAACTCAAGGGATGAAAACATAATTATGCCTCTTTATAGGTCCCTGGTAAGGCCTCATCTCGAGTATGCAGTGCAGTTTTGGACTCCAGTCCTTAAGAGGAATATAAATGAGCTTGAGAGAGTGCAGAGACGTGCAACTAAACTGGTTAGTGGGATGAGGGTAGACTGTCAAGGTTGGGGTTGTTTTCTCTGGAAAAAAGGCGCTTCCGAGGGGACATGATTACACTTTACAAGTATATTAGAGGACATTATAGACAAATATCAGGGGACCTTTTTACCCATAAAGTGGATCACCGTACCAGAGGCCACCCCTTCAGACTAGAAGAAATGAACTTTCATTTGAAGCCACGTAGGGGGTTCTTCACAGTCAGGACAGTGAGGTTGTGGAATGCACTGCCGGGTGATGTTGTGATGGCTGATTCAGTTAATGCCTTTAAGAATGGCTTGGATGATTTTTTGGACAGACAGAATATCAAAGGCTATTGTGATACAAAACTCTATAGTTAGTATAGGAATGGGTACATATAAGTTATGTGAAAGTATGGAGGGGTGTGTGGATGCTGGGCTTTCATTTGGAGGGGTTGAACTTGATGAACTTTTAACCTGATTTAACTATGTAACTAACTATGTAAGGAAGAAAATTTTACACAGATTAGCCTTTATTTTTATGTTAGTTTTTGTGGTGGTTCCCTGGGTGCTCCGTCTCTGACATCCTATATAGTATCACAATATTGTAGGTATGAGAATGCTATTGATTAAGCTATTAAATATGGACTTTAAATTC
The DNA here is from genome assembly GCF_017654675.1 of Xenopus laevis. NCBI lineage: Eukaryota > Metazoa > Chordata > Amphibia > Anura > Pipidae > Xenopus > Xenopus laevis. Next base: position 51,292,668 of record NC_054374.1, on the reverse strand, counting down.
ATTCACATTTGGACTTTGCACAGAGGCACAGCAAATGAAATGCTACTTTTAGGGGTGGTTCACCTTCAAACAACTATTTGTATTCAGATAGATCACCAGAAATAAACTACTTTTTCCAATTACTTTCTATTTTCTATTTGTGACTGTTTTTCTAATATTGAAGTGTAAAGTGTAATTTTTCACCTTCTGAAGCAGCTCTGGGAGGGGGTCGCCGATCTTGTAAACTGTTCTAAATGGATACATTTAGTTGATACATTTCTTAACTTTGTCCCTGCTGAGCTGAATCTCTGGGTTTCATTACAGGCAGCTGTTAGAATTGATACAATAGTTGCTATTACTCCAGATATGCTGCCTGAGAAATCTATCAACTAAATGTTGCAAAATGCTAACAGTTTAGAGTCTGCCTCTGAATTACTGAGCTGCCAGACTCAAACACCAGAGACAGGAATATTCAACTTTAAACTTAGATTTGGAAAAACAGTAAAAAATAAATAATGGAAAGTAATTGAAAGTGTCTTTATTTCTGGGGAACAATCTAAAAAACACCTGAATTGAAAAAAGTGTTAGGAAGGTGAACAACCCCTTTAAAACTCTCTAAAGCTGGCCATAGACGCAAAGATCCGATCATACGAATCGAGGATTCGTTCGATTTTCGGACCGTGTGTGTAGAGTCCCGACATTTTCGTCTGGCGGAGATCGGTCGTTTGGTCGATTGGACAGGTTCAAAAATTTCTGTCGGCTGCCGATAATATCTCTGCATGTATTGCCGATCGTACGCTTTTCAGTGGGAGACTGTCACCAGCTTTTGTCGGACATAACTTTCGTACGATTGCTGTCAGGGGCAGAACATCGGCTGATCTGTTCTTTTCTACTTTTTTTGATCTGAATGGTTAATGGCAGGTAGGGAGATGGGGAAGTCCGATCGTTCGAGGATTCGAACGATCGGATCTTTGCATCTATGGCCAGCTTTAGCCATGAACAAGGACAAGGACTGATGAGTTAATTGCCTTCAATTATGTGTGTAGTGTTATAAAGATGTTCACTTCACTGTTGGCTGTACACACTTGAGAAAGGGCCTGTGTGCCCTAAACATGTCGTGTGGAAGCACAATAAAAGTTTAATTGCAGTTAAGGTGGCCATACACGGGCCGATAAAAGCTGCCGACAGACCGTGTCGGCAGCTTATTGGCCCGTGTATGGGGGCCCCCGACGGGCTTCCCCGATCGAGATCTGGCCGAAAGTCGGCCAGATCTCGATCGGATGGGATTAAAAATCCCGTCGGATCGCGGCCGCATCTGTTCGTTGATGCGGTCCCGCGATCTGACCGCCCGTTTGGCGAACGCTAGGATCCGATCGTTGGGCCCTAGGGCCCACGATCGGATCAGCCCGATATTGCCCACCTCAAGGTGGGCATATCGGAGGGAGATCCGCTCGTTTGGCGACATCGCCAAACGAGCGGATCTATCCGTGTATGGCCACCTTTATCCTGATGTTTTGAGTGCTTCACATACCTACAATATTGTAGTTTTTGTACATGGTACAAAAATTATATTCACTGCAACCTCAGGGAACTAACCAATCCCCACATTTGTGTTTTTTACATTGTATGTTTAATAACATATTAACTGTTTTATTGGGGTTTGGTTCATTCTACTGAACACACACATATTAGTAACATTGTTACTGGAAATGGTCACTAGCAAGAAGTGATTATGGATAACAATATAAGTAAAGAGAATGCCCAAAGGTAGCTTCAGAACCAGTACTATGTTTTTGTAACCATTCCCAACCACCATGCTCTTATAAGGCTTGGATATGTGGAAAGGCTACAAAGGCCTAGTCTATTTTAGCAGCCTAGCTGGTCAAACACTAGCCAAGGTCGAGGCCATTCTTACAAATTTACCAGAAATTTACTTGCCGGTAAACTGATTACCTTCTTTTTCTGTCCTTGGCCAGCCCATTTAAGCCCTTATCTACCCCAAATCTAGTTCATGCTTACTTTACTCTACCAGGAGGGTCCAGAATCTGCTGTCCACTTATAAAGTCCCGGCCCGCATCACTGGACTCGCCTAAGAAAGGAGTTTGTTAAAGGGATACTGTCATGGGAAAAACATTTTTTTTTCAAAATGAATCAGTTAATAGTGCTGCTCCAGCAGAATTCTGCACTGAAATCCATTTCTCAAAAGAGCAAACAGATTTTTTTATATTCAATTTTGAAATCTGACATGGGGATAGACATTTTGTCAATTTCCCAGCTGCCCCAAGTCATGTGACTTGTGCTCTGATAAACTTCAATCACTCTTTACTGCTGTACTGCAAGTGATATCAACCCCTTTTCCCTTTCCCCCCCAGCAGCCAAACAAAAGAACAATGGGAAGGTAACCAGATAGCGGCTCTCTAACACAAGATAACAGCTGCCTGGTAGATCTAAGAACAACACTAAGGGCTAGTCCACACGGGGAGATAGCGACGCGTTTGCGGTCGCGGCGACAAAGCGCCGCGACAGTCGCCGCGACCGGCGCAGGCGACAGTTTTGTATGGGCGCCTATGTAAAAACGCCTGTGCTAACCACACGAGGCGATGCGCTTTTCAACAGTCGCCTGAAAAAGCCTGGCGAGGCATTTTCAGGCGACTGTTGAAAAGCGCATCGCCTCGTGTGGTTAGCACAGGCGTTTTTACATAGGCGCCCATACAAAACTGTCGCCTGCGCCGGTCGCGGCGACTGTCGCGGCGCTTTGTCGCCGCGACCGCAAACGCGTCGCTATCTCCCCGTGTGGAATAGCCCTAAATAGTAAAAACCCATGTCCCACTGAGACACATTCAGTTACATTGAGAAGGAAAAACAGCAGCCTGCCAGAAAGCATTTCTCTCCTAAAGTGCAGGCACAAGTCACATGACTGGGGGCAGCTGGGAAACTGACAAAATGTCTAGCCCCATTTCAGATTTCAAAATTGAATATAAAAAAATCTGTTTGCTCTTTTGAGAAATGGATTTCAGTGCAGAATTTTGCTGGAGTAGCACTATTAACTGATGTGTTTTGAAAAAAAACATGTTTTCCGATGACAGGATCCCTTTAATAGCTAAAGACAGATTGTTCCTGTGCCTCTTGTTTGAGATGAAGTTGGACTATGTTATAGAAATTATCAGCTGAATAAAATAAATATGCAGTATCTGGGAAAATCTTTATTCAACAGTTACTGCATGATGATGAAATGATGATGATGACCCCCATCTCGTTGTGCCCTGGGGGTCATCCCCAATTATTAAAGAGCCCCTTGTTCACTTTCCATTTCTCACAAAAGGGTATAGCTCAGAAATACCATTCTCTGCAGTCTCAGATGCTAAACCATATAGCAGCTATTTTTCCATTCAATTGATACCAAAGTGAGATGTAATTTTCTTGGACATGTGTATTCAAAAATATGCAAAAACACATATTAAATTAATATTACATCACAGAATTTTTATGATAAGGAAATGAATCACCAAATTTGTATTTTTCTTCTCAGAAAAGAGGAACATTTAGGGCAATACACCAGGGCTACCACAGGTGAGAAAATGTCTCTAGTTCCCTTCCCACCTGTAGTAAAGTTAATTGTCATTAGCAAAACACATAACATACAAAAAGTCCTGTGTGCCATTGACCCTAAATATCACATGGTTAATATGTGCAAATTACGAGCAGAAGTTTGTATTGGCAGGATAATACGTATGCATTGGTAATCGTATAAACGACAGTATATGGTACAGAACTATACATATTTTTAATACAGGTATGGGACCTGTTATCCAGAATACGTGGGGCCTGACATTTTCCAAATGAGGGGTCTTTCTGTAATTTGGTTCACTATTGTTTCAGGTTCAACGTCAACAAATTAAATATACCCAATAGGAGTGTTTTGCCTCCAATAAGAATGAATTATATCTATGTTGGAATAAAGTTCAAGACACAGTTTTATTTTTTTAAATTATGTATAATAGAAAAAGGAAATAATTTTTAAAAACGTAAATGATATGATGGGACATGGCTTTCTCTTAATTCGGAGATTTATGATTAATGAGTATCTGGAATAGGGATCCCATACCATAACAACAATAGTTTACACAGGAAGCATTGCAATAAATAAATTGAAATATATCAAGATTTAGGGCTACTTGCAAAGAGGTACAGGAAGAAGTTGGCCCTGCTCCTTAGAGTTTACAATCTCAATGACAGTAATACAACAATAGCAAATAAACACGGTTAGATAGTATGCAACCATTTCCTACTTTTTTTTTAACAGTAAACATTTAAGTTAAGAAACTGAGGGTTTGTAAGGTTATACCAGATTACAAATAATCACATGATGACTGACCAAGCAACCAATCTAATTACATGGGTGGGATAGGGATCAGAGAAGATTTTCCCCCCTAATGCTTCAACAGTTTTGAAGCACGAGTATATTGGAATCATGCTGTCACCTACATATTTAATAGCAAATCACATTAACAAAAACATACAGAGTTGTGCTACTCTGGACATGTAATAACACATGTAGATACAGCTGATTCACACTTGCAACATGCAAAATGAGTACCTTGTTTCAGAAGACACAGTCAGGATAATAGCATATTATTTCTTTTAAAAAGACTGCATGAGCTGTGTAAACTGTGAATGTGCAATTGTAAATGGAAAAAGCTCTGCTCTATATACAGGTATGGGATCAGTTATCCCTGTACTTTTTTTGAATACATCACCATAATATTAAATAGGAAGACAATGTTTTGTCAATTTAGAGCATCTTTACAGTCATAAATACTGTATATTAGTGATGTGCGGGTCGTGCCGACACCCATGGGTCAGGCGGGTTCGGGCCAACCTCGCACTCCTCTTCGCGGGTTGCGGGCTGGTCCGGGTTGAGCTCTTGAGCACCTTGGACTGCTTCTGGCTTCTTCTTTTATAGACGCTGCACCTGCTCGCCCAACACCTTTTGTGATGTCTTGGGCAGGTCGGCGCAGGTCTATTAAAGGAAGCCGGTAGGCCGGTGCAGGCAATTGCAGGTGGATGGTGGGCGGGAAACACCAGGTCCCAGGCATTCTGGCTAATTGATCCCTTACCAGTAAATGTATTTATCTGTAAACATTTCAGTTTTTTCAGGCTATGGTGCTAAGTAATAATGGGCGAATCTGACACGTTTCACTTTGATGAAGATTTGTGAATCAACTAAAAATTCGTCTTTGATGTGCGACAAAAATTTTTTGCTGCATTTTTTTACAACAATTTTTTTCACCCCTTGGAGTCTATGGGCGTCTTTTTAGCGGCAAAATCTACCAAAAAATAGATGATCACTAGTGCAGAAAAATTTAATTTTTTTTAGTTGCTTTACCACCATTTCTGAGTTATATTAGAGCCTTGTTCATACATACAGCCTACAGACAAAATCCTGTTTTGAAAGTTATTTCGTATGCAAGGACTTTCAACAAATAACTTAAAACTGCACAAAAAATGATAATGCAGTTCCTAAATCTACGTTTTAAGACACTGAAAAGAGGACAAAGGATGTCACGCACCAGAGAAAGGATTTCTATGGGCAGTAACCCGTATCAATCACTTAACCTCTTACATGCCTAACTGCAGTTGAAATCACAGTTCAATGTGATCTATCCACCCACCATTTGCCTTGCTCCTGGTCCCATACTATTTTAACAGGCACCCTTTAATCTGATCAGTAACAAACATTTGAAATATTTTAATTCAACAAACTAAATATGACATTTCAAACAAATAGTAAAAATCTGAAAAATGTACAAATGCCAGTATTGATGCTGGGGGAATGTATTTCCCAAAAACTAGAAGTAAATATGATAAAATAATGCAAATCTCTTTAAACATTACCACCAATACTCACCGATGGATTTCGCCATGCTTGTCCTAGATGAAGCATTGTGATAAATCTTCAAAAAACTGGGAAAGAAGCAATCGCTGAGAGGTTAGGGGTGCAGATGGTAACTGTTACTGAGAGACAAGGAATTCTAAGCTGAGTTGGGGTCACTAACATGAGACAGCTGACATTGAAACACAACAGGAAAATCTGTGCTACAATTCCAGGAAAGCCAGCTCCACCCAATCACCTCCGCCAAAATTTTAAGAATCAAAAATTCCTGTTGTATTCAGGCTGCCTTCGTCATTGGAGCTATACATAGGCATCCAGTTTGCCCCTATGCCTGCAAAGGCAAAACAGAATACACACTCCAAGTATCCTGCTGCTTGTGAGACAAATCTTGTAATGGAGAAGTGGAAGCATGTTCCTGAAAACTAGGATAAGCTCGGCTTTCTCTGTAATTAATCCAGGGATGAATGAAACTCACCAGTTCCCAGGACTGTAACAGGAAACTGACCTGGAGCAGCCTGAATACCTTGCATATCAGCAATGCTGTGTCTATCGCATGTTTCATTTCCATAATAAGCAAAGCACAGCCAATAATCAGTAAAGCAGTAGCAATCATTTTTACACAGCTAGATACAGAAAACAGATTGGCCTTTATACAAGACATGTTTCACTAGAACAGACAATTCTCTCTGTATAACTCTGTTATATCATGTAATTCAGTGACAACCCTAGCTAATGCTGAATTACTAATTGAATAGCCCAATTATCGTAAGGAGGAGAGAACTAGTTCAAAAATGACAAGAAGAAAAAATTATGGAGATTCCTGATTTGTGGTGTGTACTTGAGAAAGATCTCTAAAAAAATACTGACAGCTGGAATAAAAAGAGTGTATAGTATGCAGAATAAATCCTCTGTGGGCACTATAATTATTTGGCACTCTGAGACTGAAGTGGCTTATTTGAGGAAAAAAATTATCTTTAGTGACTGTACATTTAAATGCACATAGACAGCTAGTGTGTGCATTACTTGTTAGCTATTTAGACCCAATGTCTCCCTCTACCTGTTATGTTTTATATTTTTGTATGCTTGCATTTTATTAGGTTTTTCCTTTGGACCCTGATAGGTATAGGCACTGTTAAACTAAAGGGCAGATTTATCAAGGGTCGAATTTTGAAGTAGAAAAAACGAAATTCGACCAATCGAATAGAATCCTCCGACATTCGAAGTCGGAGGATTTTATACATCGTATGATCATATTACGATCGTAGTACGATCGTACTCCGATTGTACTTCGAATCGAACGATTCAAACGATTTTATCAAAAATTCCTTCGACTTAAAAAATGTTAGCAAAACACAGGAGGTCCCCCATAGGCTAAACAGCAATTCGGCAGGTTTAAGTTGGCGAAGTATTGAAGTCAAAGTTTTTTTAAAGAGACAGTACTTCGATTATCAAATGGTCGAATAGTCAAACGATTTTTACTTCGAATCAAAGTAAATTCGAAATCATAGCATCCTATTCGATGGTCGAAGTATCCAAAAAATTACTTTGAATTTCTAATTTTTTTACTTCGAAAATTCCCTCCAATTCTCTTCGACCCTTGATAAATCTGCCACTAAATGTCCATGGGTTGCTGTCAGACTGTGTTTGTGACTTATTTGAGCTTTTTATCCATGTTTGTATAGATGCTTTAATAACAAATCAGTTTTTAATCCCCATTTTTAGCTGCCCATGACAATACCTTCTACATGGCTTACCTCTAGTATGTGGCTAAGCTTGGTTTCTACTAATAGTACCTGGCTAAAACATGTTTTCCTGTTTGCCCTACTAATGCCAGTCATTATAACCTGTTTCTTCATTTTCTGACCTCACTTCAGCCTGACTCTAAATCATGTAATACTAAACTTGGTTTATTTCTAATTATACCATTGAACTGATTCCAAGACAAAAGCTTACATTATCAATGAACTGAAACAAATAGTGCCTTGACATAATTTGGGCACTTTATAAGAGGTAAAATGAGGGTATAAAGTATAAATTTGCAACATTTTATCAATTATAGTACTCTGCTGGATAGAGGGTAAAGCAGTAAAAAAAAAGGATCATTCTTGTTTAAAATTGGAAATATGAAGATTTTAGGTTTATACATTAATAACTATGTTTTCCTAAACCAATGTGAGATTTGTTTGTCTAGTGAAGTTCTGCAATACAAGAGGTTTACAAAGTAATTTTTTACTGCTTTCAAAAGGGAGATGCCTAATAGTACAATCAAGTTAAAATACAAACATCATCCTAAACTGAAATAGGATTTTGTTTAATACAGCTCAAGACCTTGTTTGCACTTGAACCTGCTGACTGGAATTGCTTGCTACAACCAAGTTAATTATCTACAAGGACTCCAAGGTCCTTTTCCACGAAGGATTTGCCTAGTGCAGACCCATTTAGGATATAACTGCCTTGTACAGTTTTACTACCCAGGTGCATGACTTTACATATGTCAACACTGAATCTCATCTGCCCTTAAGCTGCCCAGATTGTCAGTTTGTCAAGATCCTGTTGCAAGGATGGGTAGAATTAATTGGGCTGCATAGTTATATTACTCACAATACCCTCCCCTAAGACATTAATGAGCAAGATAAATAAAATTGGACACAAGACAGTGTCCTGAGTGACCCCACTAAGAACCTTGCTCCAAGTAGAGAATGTGCCAGTAACAATCACCCTCTGTACCCGATCCTGTAGCCAGTTTCCTATCCATGTGCAAATAACTTCATTAAGCCCAACAGCCCTTAGTTTAGAAAGCAGTGGGGCACTGTATCGAACATTTTGGCAAAAGGCAAACAGACCACATTTACTGCTTCCCAGCTGTCCAGCATCATAAAAAGCAATCAAATTTGTCTGGCATGACCTATCCTTCATAAAGCCATGCTGATTGCTGCTCATAATGCCATGCACTAGGACAACATTTTGAATGTGATCCCTTAACAAGCCTTCAAAGTATAATAGATTTCACTTATACAAAGCAAGCCAAAGTACAGTAAAGTATTGAAAATCTATGAGTCAGACTCAATATGATGAGAAAACATTTTCACTTGTAATTCTAATACAGGCAAATATGCATTCTCTACAAATGGTCATAGAAGAGCACTATTTACAGCAACCATCTAAAGCAGCTCTGGGAAGGGGGGTCGCGGACTCTTTAACTGTTCTAAATTGATACATTTCTTATCAGAGCAGAATCCTTGGATTTCATTAAAAGCAGCTGTTAGAATTGATACAATAGTTGCTGATATTCCAAAAATATTGCTGAGAAATGTATCAACTTATTGTATCAACTAATGTAGCAAATTGTAACAGTTCAGAAATTGCACCTGGATCACTGAGCTGCCAGACTGAGACATTAGAGACAAGAACAAAAAGTGTTAGGAAGGTGAACAGCCCCTTTAAGAGTTTATATATCTCTACTATGCCTAGACACCAAGGGCTATGGTGCCCTTGCTGATTTTTTCACTGCTGTGTTGATCTAGGGGTGAGCTTGAGCAGTACCTGTATACCTCCTTGCTCCTTTATTTTTAGCTAACTCCATGCTGGGGATTTAGTATTTTTTTGTAATACATGTATTACACATGGGACTTCAATGGCTTCTACTTCTAAAGGAGATCAAAACACAACTTCAGTATTTGGCTGAGTTGGCCTCCCATTCTTGACTATTCTCTTTGTAGGGGTGGGCTTGAGAGCTGCCTAATGAATGCTGAACATATTCTGAATGTCAATACTGTCTCACGCACAAATCAGGACTATAGTCGAAGTAATTCGAAATTTCAAATTTTTTTGGGTCAAAATTCACACATTCGAACTTAAATCCCCCAATTCGAATATAAATTCAAATTTGTGAAATATCACCCCTCAACCACAGGAAACCGTTCTAATTCGAATATTGGCCACCTAAACCCTGCCGAGTTAATTTACAACTCAATGGCAGAGGACCGTTGAACCATTTGAATCTGTTAATTGCCTTCCTGACATTCAAAATTTTTTTGGAGGGAAAACTCAATTCAGATTTTTGGGTCGGGAACTATTCAATCGAATATTAGACATTCCCATTTTTTTCTTAAATAACCTCCCATTTGAGTTGTGGGTATATTCAAATTTATTCTAGTAAAAAAAATTCACATAAATTCAAATTTCGACCTTTGATAAACCTGCCCATTAAAATATAGAAAACTGTAGAATATCACAATAGAATATTGCAATATCACAAGGCTGCTTTTTCATTGTTAAAAAAAGATGCACTTTAAATATTCACCTGCGTTTCACTCACAGAACTCCACCTAAAACATATGGTCCAAACAGGTACATATTCATCTAAGGCACATCGGCATTTCAGGCATGTTCAGGCAAGCATGAAATGTCTTGGCACTGGGCCATGAATGGTTCAACCTCACTTGCACTACCAGTTGCTTAATCTCAGGAATGTTACATTCACATAGAAATATACGAGAAAGTTGATAGGCAGACAAATGGCTTTCAGACAAAACAAAAAACTTTTCATGGGAACTCTGCATCCACTCCACAGGTAATACTATACATGGAGCAAAAAGCTCAAGCCAGGGTTTCTGCAATATCTCAAACGAAGTTTGCACAGACATCTTAAAAATGAAATATGTATCTCGTATAGTTTGTCAAAATATTTTTGAATATTTATTAGATTTCAAATTATGGTTTAAACAATAATGCTAATGTTAGAAGGGGTGAATTGACCACCACTGCCACTGCTTTCTATGGAAAGCACCATGCCTGAAGCAAATGTAGGGGGTCTCTACGTTGAAAAGCTCAACTGAGCACAGGGTTTGTCATAGATGAACATGTAAGTGATAGGTTGATCTCTTGAACTCCTCTATTGCCCATATGCAGCCCTTGTGTTTATACTAAATTATTTTCAACCAGTTGTTTTTATTGTAGTTGAAATACAATTCACAGAGGATGCTTGGAGCTGAAAATTCCTGTTATAATACTAGAGAGCATGGCTGAACACATGGTATGGCATGTGTAGTCACAAAATACAAATATAATTCTCGAATATAGCTACTGATTTTATTCTTTTCAGCAATATGTATTCAAGCATCAAAAGTTTCTATTTCAAGTTATGAAGCCTAAATAGCTTTAGAAAACCCCAAATTATTTAACAAACTAAAATGCTACTTGGATTTTTCAGGCAAAAAAAATGTCATTGTGCACAGACACATACCAGGGGTTATGTAATAACTGGTGAAATATTTGCTTCGGGCACCAAGTTTGGCTGTTCTGGGTTATTGTACCTGGTGTATATTGTGGGTCTGTTATTTCATTATCAACGACAGATTTTTGCATATTTTTATAAAAGGCATTAAAATAAATATGAAAAAGTGAACAAGAGGTATACTGCACCTTTTCAAACCACCCAGATTTTCTGGAACTCATCCAGATTTAATCACCAAGAGGATGAGAGGTTTGAGGTGATAAAAGCTGGGGCAATACTGAGTATGGCCAGGCCATTCCACCTCTGGGAGGCTGACACCTCTGAAAGATGTTTATGTAACGCAGCAAGTATTATTTTATGTGTTCTTTCATTTGTCACTTTCAACATAGTAACATAACATAGCCTTGACTTATTGCACTTACACATTCTTTTATATGATTAATTTTACCAATTACATTTTATTAATGCAGTTTTACTCACTTTAAATGATAAGGACAAATGATTTCTTAAAACACACTTTATGCCTTAAAGAAATCTAAACACAAGTGTAAACATGAATATCATAAGTTGAGGCAAATTCTATTTTCTTCTGACAATGTACAAAATGAAATACACCTGACATGACTTGATTTGAGAAGTCAATTGTATTTCTTGGCAACCTACACTAGCTTTCCCATGAGAAACAATTTACTTAATGGTTCAGAGTTAAACTGCTTAAAGAATACATAAGCGTAGCATACATATAATCATTTGTGTAAATGATGTAACAGAAAGTATCACATAAACAATCATACACCAGTTTTGGGAAATATTTTTAAATATTCTAAACTTGCCACTGCCATGAGCTTGCTGGCAAATCGTATATAATATTCACTAATACAACAGATATTTCAATAATACTACCAAAATGCCAAGCAATTAGAGTTGTCTCCAAGGCATATTAGGGGTTACTTACCTATGGGGAAGCAGTATGCAAAGTACAAAAGATTTGCAAAGTAGTTTTTGCATCTTCCCCACTTCATTGCTTTTTTCCCTAAATTGCTATCGCCCGCATGAATACAGCACTCACAGCGTGTGTCGACAGAGTATTCATATTCATCAGCAGCTATTGCCTCTCCTAGCTAAAAAATGCAGAGCAGCTTAGAGGGGTTGGCAAGCGCCATCTTCGCTTTGGGTCCTTTGGGAGGGGGAAGCCTAAGGTTGTTCTCAGGGGTTTGTTCTCAATCAGGGCACTATCTGTATGCTACTCCAGTGTTTGTGTGGGTATTATCGGACTGCTTTTGTTTCTTCACTCACTCCCAAAACAAATAGGCAATAGAATCAAAGTGACCTTAGCCAAGTCAAGTGGTTCCCTTAGGTTGGTGAGAGACAGGGAGATTAGACGCCAGCGACAAATTTTCTTTACTTATGGTGACCAATCTCCCCAAAAGCCTTCCCGCCGGCAAGAATATGAATCGCTGGCAGGGTGGCATACAAATTGCATGGTGGCAAAGTCACCCGAAGTTGCCTCACGCAGAAACTTCGGGCAACTTCATATTCTCCCCGTCTGCCACTACCCTTAAAGGGATACTGTCATGGGAAAAATAGTTTTTTTCAAAACACATCAATTAATAGTGCTGCTCCAGCAGACTTCTGCACTGAAATACGATTCTCAAAAGCACAAACAGATTTTGTTATAATTAATTTTGAAATCTGACATGGGGCTAGACATATTGTCCCAGCTGCCCCAGTCATGTGACTTCATTGGGTGCAAGTTGGAGTGATATCTACCCCCTTCCTTTCCCCTCAAGCAGTCTAACAACAAAACAATGGGAAGGTAACCAGATGGCAGCTCCCTAACACAAGATAACAGCTGCCTGGTAGATCTAAGAACAACACAATAGTAAAATCCAGGTCCCATTGCAACACATTCAGTTACATTGAGTAGGAGAAACAACAGCCTGCTATAAAGCAGCTCCATCCTAAGTGCTGGCTCTTTCTGAAAGCACATGACCAGGCAAAATAACCTGAGATGGCTGCCTACACACCAATATTACAACTAAAAAAAATACGCTTGCTGGTTCAGGAATGAAATTCTATATTGTAAGATAAAATATTTGCAGTGTAAACAGTGTAATTTAGAAAGAAAAACGACATAATAAAAATCATAACAGAATTCCTTTAAGGTGCTAGATCCCCTAAAGCAGTGCTGTCCAACTTCTGTGGTACCGAGGGCCGAAATTTTTTCGGCCTACATAGGAGGGCCGATAATGGAAGCCAGTGTTGACCACGCCCTATTTTTAAACCACACCCATGTTATCACAAGACCATATCCATATGAATTGTGTTAGCACACCAAAAAACCAAATGGTTGGTGCTCACTGCAGGGATATCACTTATACGTGAAAAAAATTGTCATATTAAGACATACCCTTAAATCCATATGCCTACTCTTCCCCTTGGATAACACAGCATCCCCAACACCTTAGGGGCCCCTAACAATAATTTGTTTTCAAATGCTAACAAATTCCCAGAACAAATACTAGGCTTCTGTTCCACAGGTAGGGCACATACAGGCAGAGCATAGCACACACAGGCAGAGCAGGGCACACACAGGCAGAGCAGGGCACAGCAGGGCACAGCAGGTAGGTGGGGGACAACATAAGGGAGGGTCGCCAGTTGGAAAGCCCTGCCCTACAGAACCTAAGAGCACTGGCTGAGGGAATCCATCTTGAAAGCCAGTCAGGGTAAGGATTGGAGTGAAAATGTATTTGCTCCCTCTAATAGTCTCGAAAGTTTTGGCCATACACATATTTCTTGTCCAGTGTCTTTTTTTTTATTTTCCAGAATGCTGTGTTGCCAGCAACTGCATTTATATATATATATATATAAATATATATATATATAAATATATATAAATATATATAAATATATATATATATATATATATATATAAATATATATATATATATATATATATATATATATATATATATATATATATATATATATATATATATATATATATATATATATATATATATATATATATATATATATATGCTTGAAGTAAACTGGAGCACTCTTAATGCAAATTGCAACTGCCTGGGTGCAGGTTAAAAATAATAGATATCCATAGCAAAAAAACGCACTGCCAGGTCTTTGTCCAAGTGAAAAAAAGATTTATTAGATATACGACGTTTCGGCCCTGTTACTCGAGCCTTCTTCAGGTGGGTTACACAGTGAAACTAACACTCAAATTTAAACCTAAAATGGCGCCAAACAAACAATCAAACTCACAATGATGACGTCATCACCCCATCAAGTGAAGGTGTATATATACTTAGCAGTGTCCAGCCGCCGCTCTCTATGGTGTGTATACCAAGTGCTTGTGCGCTGTCCATGCGGCGAGTGCTTAAACTATATGTTCCAATAAGGTGCTCATTTATTAGTGCTTCTAAGTGACCAAATCACATCCTCATACGTGATGTAACACCAGGGACCGTGCTTACCAAAGAAGGGATCCGAAGCAGCGTTACTCCTGTATGCTCATGATATCGCCTGTGTAGGTAGGAGACATGTTCCAATAGTATGACGTTATACCTAACCGACCTTCTTAACGCTCCCAGCCCTCTCACAGACTTACCCCTCCTTGCCGGTACGTGCACCGGTCATAGCTCCGATCCTTACCAAAAGGCCACGCACCCTAGAGACCGCGGGTATGTTTGAAAACTCCGATACCTTTCATTTCTCACTGAGCTTCCTTACAGCCGGCTTCCGTGCAGCGCATATCTTGGACTAGGGATGCAGCGACTCGTCACAGTCCCCTTCCATGTAGCTGCGCTATTTTATGAGCCATCGTATCTCAAACCACACCAAGGCGCAACGGGAGCTAGAGGTATAAGGTATAACCCAGGTCTCCTGGACGTGTACCAACCTATATATCAGAGCAAGGAGGGAACTGTGTATCCTTGGGCTGCTTATGCCAATTCCTCAGGTTAAACGTCTGGAAACAGTCTTCCCTATCCCAGGCCTTACCTTCTAAGAGACGCTGCCTCTCTCCCTTCCCTGGTTTTTCCGTGCCATACGACAGTGGTCATGGATTCGTAGTGTGTGGTCCTGGTGCTGTGGAAAATAAAAACAATAGAAGCAACAGAGGTTAACAACCTATTATGGGTTAAAATCACCCAGCAATAGAGTTACAATATATACGTGTCCTTATTCTTTGAAATAAATATATATACATTCCATCTTCAATCCTCCTTCTCAGTCTGATTCATACATGATTCAATGTGAGCAAGTAAGCCATATTGTTGCCATTTGAGCACATTTTGCACAGGTGACTAAGTTCTGGTCCGGATATCAGTAAGTTGCCATCCTTAGCCTCATCTGAACACTGGATAATACAGGGGGGTAGACTCTGATCCGTATGCAGGTAAGTATGTCCTAGTCATAGGAACCTCCCCAGGGAGAGGTAACAGCATAAATATAGATGTAGATGGTATCCTCTCAAGAGAGTCCAAGTTGACCAATCCAGGTAAGTTATACGTAGAGAAGCAAAATGATACCTATGTGTCCTATCAAGCAGGTAACTTCATTTCCAGCCTTAACCTCAAGTCTCCAGTAGGAGTCCAACAACAAAAAGCGGCTAGATGAAAGCTGCACATCAAGCAACGGAAAAATGCAAAAAAATGAAAAATAAAATAAAAATAAAAAATAGGTACTGAAAAAGAAAAAAAGAAATTTTTTTATCCAAAGTGCAAAAATGAAAAAATCCCACAAAGGACAACAGGGATACCAGTGTCTCCGGATACAAGGAACAAAAAAAGGTGATATTTCCCTAAAGTAATTGTCTCAGATTCTAGTCAATTAATAGAAATGAGACATGGGCAGAGTCTCGTTCAGCCCCTTGGGGGTTAGAGTGTCCAATGTAAAGATCCACATACTCTCTCTCTTTAATAGTAGGGCCTCTCTGTCCCCCCCTCTTCTTGGAGCTGGTACATGCTCTATAATCATATGTCTAAATTGTGGGAGTGAGTGTCCCATTTTGAGCCAGTGTCTAGGTACTGGCTGATCGGTCTTCCCTGTGGCTAGGGCACTTCTTATAGCACTGCGATGATTATTCATGCGCTCCCGATATGTGGTTGAGGCTTTGCCCACATAGTGCAAACACCACCTGCTGCAAATAACACAAGATAAGTCGGTTGACTGGTTAAAAAATATAGAGACGAATGTGACCAAGTACAAACAGGAACTTGTATCCTTCAAAGAGAGGAAATTGGCAACAGTTAAAGAAGATTACAAACATAAGAGAGGAAGGTTCAGCGCCCACAGACACGACTACAGAGACAGAGAGGGGAGGGACAACAAGAAAACCAGGAGGGGAGGCAGGAAACATCATAGGCAAACCCCCGAGAAGGGGGAAGAGGAAGACATAATTGTAAATTTGTCGCAGCATACATTGATTTAGGGGGAGAGGAGATTGTTAAATAGGGGTTTAAAATTTGTTCCCACAAACCCCCGCAAACCTTTTGAAGTATATAAGGATATACATAAATTCAAAAGACAACTAAAGTTGCGTGATTTCTATAAAGACAAAGAAAGCACTGACTCTCCTCACTTTAAGGGCAAAAGCACTTTTGATCCTCCAAATACGGCCCCATCTATCAACATTTTTACCCACTTATTGACTAAAGACTCTGGGGAAATACACCAAAAGCACAAAAAGATGTTTCCAAATTTGACAAATATGGAAAGAGAAGCCCTGAAAACCCTTAAAACAGATCGAGAACTCATTATAAGGCAGGCAGACAAGGGAGGGGCAATTGTACTTCTGGATAAATCTTATTACATCCAGGAATTAAACTCGCAACTATCCGAGGTGAACACGTATACCCCCTTGAGGGGAGATCCGACGAAGATATACAAAAACAAATTGGATGGTTTAATACAGATAGGACTAGAGGCGGGATGGATAGATGCAACCACCAGTAATTTCCTGTCCACTGAGTATCCTCGAACACCGTTTATTTATTCCTTACCAAAAATCCACAAGTCTTTAACGACACCCCCCGGTCGCCCTATTATTTCAGCAATTGACTCCCTGTTTCAACCTGTGGCTCAATATCTTGATTCATTTTTACAACCCATTGTACAAAAAATGAGCTCTTATGTCAAAGACACCACCCACTTACTCACCTTACTCAGAGAAGTGAGTGTCCCAGAGACAGATTACTTCTTAGTGACGATGGATGTCTCCAGCCTATACACGGTCATTCCTCATCAAAGTGGGGTGGCGGTGTGCAGGGAAGCTTTAATAAGACATCACCAAGGTCCACCTCCAATTGAGTTTCTGATAGAATTGTTGGACCTGGTCCTCACTCACAACTACTTTGAGTTTAACGATGCCTTTTTCTTACAGATCTCAGGGACCGCTATGGGATCGAATGTAGCTCCCTCATTCGCCAACCTCTTCATGCAGGCCTATGAAGAACAGCACCTACTCCCTAGAGGGGGCGCTCATGTTTCCTTTTACAAACGTTATATTGACGATCTCCTACTGTTATGGAAAGGCACGGAGAGGGAGCTCATCGATTTTCATAGGACGTTAAATGAGATTGATTCCCCCATTAGGCTGACGATGACATATGATAGACAAATAATACACTACCTTGACGTGAGTATTTATGTGGAGGATGGCAAAATGTGCACCACTTTATACAGAAAATCGACCGATAGAAATTCATGCCCACTCCCACCACCCACCCCACATGTCCCGAGGGGTCCTGTATTCCCAATTCCTGAGGATCATTAGGAATAACTCTAACAGGGAAACGGCTGAAGAACAGCTTCTAACATTAACTAAACAGTTTGCCATGCGAGGATATTCGGATACCTTGATCAGAGATCAATTAGAACGAGCACGCCTCCATAACCAAGATGATTTGTTACAGACAACAAGCAATTTGCCCAAAAAAGGACCGGATCCTATTTTTACAACAGAGTGGTCTGAGGTTACCCCACAAATCAAGAGGGCACTAGGAGGCAGATGGGAAATTATAAACACGGACAGAGATCTCCCGTTTTATGGCAAACAGAAACCCATATGTGGGTACAGAAGAGGTCGCAATCTGGGCGACATGCTGATGGTGAAAAATTTATCTACTAGCCCGAAGGTGGGCAGGACTTGGCTAAATCAACCACTAAAACCCGGATGCTACAAATGCTCAAATTGCCTGACCTGTGGGGGGATGCTACAGGGCACACATTTTGTACACCCACGGACGGGGTTCAGATATAAAATACAGCATAGAGTTTCCTGTACTTCCGATCATGTGGTATATATGGCATGGTGCCCATGTGGTTTGCACTATGTGGGCAAAGCCTCAACCACATATCGGGAGCGCATGAATAATCATCGCAGTGCTATAAGAAGTGCCCTAGCCACAGGGAAGACCGATCAGCCAGTACCTAGACACTGGCTCAAAATGGGACACTCACTCCCACAATTTAGACATATGATTATAGAGCATTTACCAGCTCCAAGAAGAGGGGGGGACAGAGAGGCCCTACTATTAAAGAGAGAGAGTATGTGGATCTTTACATTGGACACTCTAACCCCCAAGGGGCTGAACGAGACTCTGCCCATGTCTCATTTCTATTAATTGACTAGAATCTGAGACAATTACTTTAGGGAAATATCCCCTTTTTTTGTTCCTTGTATCCGGAGACACTGGTATCCCTGTTGTCCTTTGTGGGATTTTTTCATTTTTTCATTTTTGCACTTTGGATAAAAAAAATTTCTTTTTTTCTTTTTCAGTACCTATTTTTTATTTTTATTTTATTTTTCATTTTTTTGCATTTTTCCGTTGCTTGATGTGCGGCTTTCATCTAGCCGCTTTTTGTTGTTGGACTCCTACTGGAGACTTGAGGTTAAGGCTGGAAATGAAGTTACCTGCTTGATAGGACACATAGGTATCATTTTGCTTCTCTACGTATAACTTACCTGGATTGGTCAACTTGGACTCTCTTGAGAGGATACCATCTACATCTATATTTATGCTGTTACCTCTCCCTGGGGAGGTTCCTATGACTAGGACATACTTACCTGCATACGGATCAGAGTCTACCCCCCTGTATTATCCAGTGTTCAGATGAGGCTAAGGATGGCAACTTACCGATATCCGGACCAGAACTTAGTCACCTGTGCAAAATGTGCTCAAATGGCAACAATATGGCTTACTTGCTCACATTGAATCATGTATGAATCAGACTGAGAAGGAGGATTGAAGATGGAATGTATATATATTTATTTCAAAGAATAAGGACACGTATATATTGTAACTCTATTGCTGGGTGATTTTAACCCATAATAGGTTGTTAACCTCTGTTGCTTCTATTGTTTTTATTTTCCACAGCACCAGGACCACACACTACGAATCCATGACCACTGTCGTATGGCACGGAAAAACCAGGGAAGGGAGAGAGGCAGCGTCTCTTAGAAGGTAAGGCCTGGGATAGGGAAGACTGTTTCCAGACGTTTAACCTGAGGAATTAGCATAAGCAGCCCAAGGATACACAGTTCCCTCCTTGCTCTGATATATAGGTTGGTACACGTCCAGGAGACCTGGGTTATACCTTATACCTCTAGCTCCCGTTGCGCCTTGGTGTGGTTTGAGATACGATGGCTCATAAAATAGCGCAGTTACATGGAAGGGGACTGTGACGAGTCGCTGCATCCCTAGTCCAAGATATGCGCTGCACGGAAGCCGGCTGTAAGGAAGCTCAGTGAGAAATGAAAGGTATCGGAGTTTTCAAACATACCCGCGGTCTCTAGGGGGCGTGGCCTGTTGGTAAGGATCGGAGCTATGACCGGTGCACGTGCAAGGAGGGGTAAGTCTGTGAGAGGGCTGGGAGCGTTAAGAAGGTCGGTTAGGTATAACGTCATACTATTGGAACATGTCTCCTACCTACACAGGCGATATCATGAGCATACAGGAGTAACGCTGCTTCGGATCCCTTCTTTGGTAAGCACGGTCCCTGGTGTTACATCACATATGAGGATGTGATTTGGTCACTTAGAAGCACTAATAAATGAGCACCTTATTGGAACATATAGTTTAAGCACTCGCCGCATGGACAGCGCACAAGCACTTGGTATACACACCATAGAGAGCGGCGGCTGGACACTGCTAAGTATATATACACCTTCACTTGATGGGGTGATGACGTCATCATTGTGAGTTTGATTGTTTGTTTGGCGCCATTTTAGGTTTAAATTTGAGTGTTAGTTTCACTGTGTAACCCACCTGAAGAAGGCTCGAGTAACAGGGCCGAAACGTCGTATATCTAATAAATCTTTTTTTCACTTGGACAAAGACCTGGCAGTGCGGTTTTTTGCTATGGATATATATATATATATATATATATATATATATATATATATATATATATATATATATATATGAGACAATAACAGCAGCACATATGTTGCTCATAAATAGTAACATGGCAAGAAGTAGCACTGCAAATGTGCAGGTAAGGAATGGAGGATGCATGCAATACCAATGCTGTTGTCACACTTTACTATGTACTTTTTAAACAATTAACACTTCTTTCACACTGATTATCATTCTTTTTATAATATCGCTTGGCTTATTACATTTGTAATATTTATGAGATAATTTATTTGAAAACAGACAGTTATGTTAAGTTCTTTAACAAACATATAACTGGGAGACAAGCAAAGAATTTCAAATGTCTGCATGTGTCCCACTTGTAGGAACATAAATAAAATCTTCTTTCAGCACTACCAATTTCTCAAAGTTACAAACCCTCTGCCCACTTTTACAGCTGTAAAGCATTGTTAAAAGCATTAGGAGGAAAAGTGTATGCTGAACATTCTTGTGTCCTAGATAGAAGGAATTGCTTTGACCATGCTGATATGTCTAACCCCTTGATGTGAGATTTTAAAACAACATTTGTTTCCAGTTGCCAGCTAAAGTGATTAGTCTCAGTTAACATTTGAGGCACATGTTCAGGACCAGCAGTGGTTATGAATGCATTTGAGTCACACTCAATGGGTCCTCATTAGCCAGTATCTCAGTTTCTGCTTGACTAGCTTTACTGTCACAGAAATATATATCTAGTCTATTTACCCATAACCAAAGAGGAACCTGTACAATTCAGCCAATTTTGGATTTCAGGGTCAGTTTTTATATCTACATTGTACCAATGTAATGTCACAGCAAATTATGATGATAATGTTGACAGCTTCTTCTGTCTTACCTAAAAAAACTAATGTTACCCAGCTGTTTTAAATTAAGTGGAAAAGAATACAGTTGTGCCAGACAGAGTAGTCCAAAAATACATGAAGGAAACAGCTATTGGATACAAAAGTACCCTTTTTAAGATCTGCAAGAAAAGTTAAATACATTGTGCAATATACAGTGCTATTGAAAAAAAGAAAGAAAATGGAAATTGCTGCTGCGCAATGCCGTGCACGAGGCATTATGCCTGAAAAAAATTATAAATACATAACCAGGGTGGGTAACTCACCATACTTCCTATCAGTGATGGTAGTGTCATTTTTAATGCAGCAGTAATAACACACACAAGACTATGAAGCTTTACTATTTTGAGTGCAAGAGGCATGTGTAGTCATTGCCTAACAAAATTGATAACTTACATTACAATCAGAATGTGCAATGTGTAATCTTTAACCTTTCTGTAAGCCATTCTGCAATCTCTTTCCTTGTTCATTTTACAGTTTTCCTTGACCCATGCCAGTATTTACAACTTCCAGATGTGCTTGTGAAATATATAAAATATAGCAGCATGAAAGTAATTCCATGGAATGTGGATGCCTCAAGCTGGCATTGCTTCCCTTGCTACACAGACATAATTATAGCCCTTTGTCATATTTGTAAGGTAAATGGAGAAAATGAAAACTTGTATGCTGAGACTAAAACTTTGCAAAGAAACCCCATGCCATGGTATGAAAAATAGAAAAAGAAGCAGAATGTTACAACACAGACTACACATTCTTGGAACAGTAATACCACACAAAAATGCAAGCAATCGTTATATTTTCTATTAACTTAAAGCACCAGTTAATTTTTGAACCACAAATGTGCGGTTTATTGGATAAGTGGCCCACTACATGGAATGATTTGGACATCATTGCTAAGGAAATAATGCAATGCTATTTAGTGAATAAGTCAGATTCAATTATTGTCTTCTTAGTCACTATGCATTCAACAAATACCTGTTCTATCATGAAAATATGATTATAATCACTTACCCTAGTGATTGCCATGCCCCCATCTTCTCAACTATTCCAGGGATCACTTACAGCTGCCCTAGGTTGTGTGTGTGTGTGTGTGTGTGTGTGTGTGTACAGTATAGTAAAATAAGAACTACATTCAAGCTCTTCTGCACATGTATACAACTCAGGGCAAGAGTTCTCATGGACGGGACATAAGACGGACCAGGGATTATAAGAATTTAGCGGGTGCTCAGAGACAAATGGCTTAAACTTTTCCTTCTCCATTGAAGAGAGCTTAATAAGTATATATATATCCCTTGTAAAATGTTAGTAAAAAACTGCTAATCAATGCTGATGCCTGAAAAAATATGCTCATACACCAAGAGCCAAGTGCTAGAATCCACCTATGTTGCCTGCTGTGATTGGCTAACAATGGAAACATCTATTATGGCTGGCAGTTTTTACGTCAGGGTAACTGGCTGACACAAAAGTTGCAGAAGCTTGCACTTCTCCTTTGCCCCTATGCTATGGACTTGCTTGGCTCAAAGGAGGAAATGAATGCAATTTGACTGTCCACAAAAGAGTTAGGTGTCTTGTGCTTTATAGTCTTCTGTAAGTACACAAGATAAAATAGAATGCTAGAAATTTAGATTCTATTGTATTATCTCTAATTGCACATAAAATGACTTAAGAACTGTAATTTATATAAAATTCTACTTTAAAAGCTTATTTTTGAAAAAAAAAACAACAATTTTTCACTTTGAACTACCAGTTGAAGGATTATATTAAACTGCCTGGCAGTTTTGGAGAAGGAAAGAAGTAAAAGACGTTGAAGCAGCAACTATAGAGAGAAAGAATGTTAAGCTGATGTACAATGCTTCATCCACATCTATGACATGACTTCCACTGACATCATGCTCAGGCTGCTAACAAAACTAGGTCAAATCCCACTGACCTATCTAACACAATAAGATGTTTTTACAATGCTCACTGCCTGTACTCACAAGCATCTGCTAAAAGTGTTCTCTCTATGAACCACTAGCAATCTGACACATTAAAAAAATAACTAGTGAGAAAGATTATGAATGCAAATTTCACCTCTCTGTATAAGTTACTTTTACATTTTGCCATTGCAGTTGCCATATGCATGGAGGAAAGAGCCGCCAGAACTTATTTTCCACCTTTCAAATTGGGGTCACTGACCCCAGCAGCCAAAAAATGATTGCTCTGTGGGGCTGCAATATTAATGTTACTGTTATTTTTCTCACTTCTCTTTCTATTAAAGGAAATCTGTCGTCATTTTAAACTTTTTTTTTTTTTTGCATTTTTATAAAAAACACACATCCATAAACACTGTCTGGCAAATAAAATGTTAATCCACAAATCCATGCATAAGTTATTTTAGTTTGTATTTTTTCATGGGGGCTTCCATTTCTGCTCATTACACATTCATCCTGTGCTGCTCTAACAGCAGGCACAGCATTACCTGTGTGCTTAGAGGCAGCCACTCTGTAATGAAAAGCCAGGTCTGTGTGCTTAGAGGCAGCCACTCTGTAATGAAAAGCCAGGTCGCACTACGACATGAGACTCTAGCTGTACACTCCCCCTCCCCTCTCTGCCCATGCGTGTGATGTTTGGAGGAGAGAGGTCACATGGTTTGCAGGGAAGCAATTACTTTCACTTTCCTACGTCTTGCTCTACAGCTGCACTAGCAGCCCCTCCTCCCACAGACACTATCAAAGCTCCTGCCGTTCTGTAAATTTGATCTCTGCATTCCTTTGGAGGCGGGGACTTTCTCTCCTTGCTGCCTTCCTATAGTTGGTTTTACTGGTTACGAGATGAGGTAAAGGAGCTGTGAGTGCTATCCACCTCACACAGACCTTGCTCCTTTCCTGCCTGCAATACTTCTTTTTTCATTAACTACTTACTGCCTCCTTTCTCCTGAGCTATTTTAACCATACCTCCCAACATTTTGGAAGTAAAAAGAGGGACAAAATTTTTTTTTTTATGCACGTAGCACAGCAATTTTTCTGACCACACCCCTTTATGTGGCCACACCCTCTAATTACCATGTTTGTTTTACAAAATTTGGCAGGTTATGAAAGTTTGAAAATATTTCTCCTTATCTAAACTGTGTTTTTGTGTCTCAAAATTGTTACAAAGTATCTTATTAGCTGTTAGCTGTTCTGGGCTCTCTGCTAAAAGCCAATTAAGTGAGAAACTTTGTTTCTTTTTCTGGCTGTTCAGTGCAGAGAAAAGAGGGACTTTCCAGTACAAATGAGGGACTGCGGGTTGAGCTGTCAAAAGAGGGACTGTCCCTCCGAAAAAGGGACAGTTGGGAGGTATGTTTTAACCCTTCCTAGACTTCCTCCTAAGTTTTCCTGGTTTTCAAGTATGTCCTCCTTATTTTATCCTTTTTTACTATTCCCTGTCATCAGTCCTGGGAGTGTACTCCTGTGTTTCTGCCATTCATTTTTGTGTAAACAAATATAATAAACTATCTATATAAAATATTTTTTCCAGTGCCCAAAATGAAGTGTGTGTGTGTGTGTGTGTGTATATGTATGCATATATTTATTTTTGAAACGTAAGTGGGGGCAGTGATCACAGGACTATCTTATTTCAGTCCTTCTGAAGTGGTGTCAGTGGGAGCTTATCTTGATTCCTGCCTATTGTTCAATTGACAGGCTCAATGTAAGGCCAAAGGCCTCAGGAGTAGTGAGGACCAAGGGAGGAAATAACAATGTCCAAGTTCGCAGTACAGATAAGGATGAAACAGAAGAATGGTCAAACAGGCAACAAGATCAGTCCAGGCAGAAGAGGTTCAAGGTCGAAGTTTTCAGGCAAAGGTCGGTACACAAATATCAAGAAGTTCGCAATGAATCACACCCAGGAGTAGTAAACTAAACCTATAATCGGGCATTGAGGGAATCCCGGAGTTGCTTTAAATAGGCCAGGTTTCGGCGCCAATTTTGGACGCGCTGACATCATGACGCCGACGATGACGCACTAACACCAGCGTCCTGACGTTGACGCACGTTCTGACGCCGGCGTCCGTTCCGACGCCGGCGACCAATCCGGGGACGGAAAGACGCTGACGTCATCGTGCTGCGACCAGCAGGATCCAGGGGGCTGCCATCTTGGACGCCATCTTGGGAAGGACTTACGGTTTTCCTTACAGTACCCCCCTCCTCAGGGGGGGCCTCAGGACCACCTGGGCTGGACGGGAATCTCCGATGAAATTTTTGGACCAAGAGAGGAGCATGGACATCGGAGCTTTTTACCCAGGAGCACTCCTCAGGACCGAATCCTTTCCATTCAATAAGATACTGCAGGGTGCCTCTAGAAATTCGAGAATCCAAAATCTTCTTTACCTCGAACTCTTGATGCCCATCCACAACGACAGGAGCTGGGGAAGAAGCAGAAGAAGAAGACGAAACTGCAGGTTTAAGTAAAGAAACATGGAAGGCATTGGGGATCCGCATCTCAGGAGGAAGTTGCAGGCGCACAGCCACAGGGTTGATGATCTCGGTGATAGGGAAGGGACCAATAAACTTGGGACCAAGTTTAGGTGAGGGAACTTTGAGGCGGATATTGCGGGTAGACAGCCAGACCTTGTCACCAGGAACATACAGAGGGGAAGAAACCCTTCTCTTGTCAGCGAACTTCTTCTGTGCAAGCGAGCTCTTCTCCAGGTTGACAGTAGTAGCCTGCCAGATGACCAGCATGTGGGCAGCCTGATCGTTGGCGGCAGGGACATTTGTGAGCAGTAGATCTTGAGGAAAGGCCAGGGGGTTAAGACCATAAACACAAAAAAAAGGAGACTTTTCAGAGGAAGAGTGTATGGCATTATTATGTGCAAATTCGGCCCAAGGGAGGAGGTCAGCCCAATCATCCTGACACAGGGACACATGACACCGAAGGAACTGTTCAAGAGCCTGGTTAACTCTTTCTGCCGCTCCATTAGACTGGGGATGATAAGAAGAAGAAAATTGGAGAGAAATGTCCAGGGCTTTACAAAGGGACCTCCAAAACTTTGAAACAAATTGGGACCCCCGGTCAGAGACAATCTCAGCAGGAAAACCATGGAGACGGAAAATGTGTTTAATAAATAACGAAGAAAGTTCTGGAGCTGAAGGGAGTTTCCGGAGAGTGTGCCATCTTACTAAACCTGTCAATCACCACCCAGATAACGGTGTAGCCAGAGGAAGCAGGAAGATCCACGATGAAATCCATTGCCAAATGGGTCCAAGGGCGGGATGGAACAGGCAAAGGTAAAAGTAGGCCTTTAGGAGGAGAATGTCCTGATTTGGATACAGCACAAGTGGAGCAGGAAGAAACAAAATCTTTAACATCCTTTCTTAAGGAAGGCCACCAGACGAGACGAGATAAAAGTTCAGTCGTCTTTTTAATTTAATTCCCGGATGACCGGCCTGCTTAGAACTGTGAGACTGGATCAAAATGGACTGACGAAGCTCAGGAGGAACAAAGGCTACGCCCACAGGAGTTTCCACAGGAGCAGAAGATTGAATGGACAAGAGATGCGAAGCAAGGGAAGGGAACAGGGCAGCAATGATCTTTGTAGGAGGCAAAATGGATTCTGGGTCTTCGGAGATGGGATCTTCAGGGATAAAACTTCTGGAAAGAGCATCCGCTTTTTTGTTTCTTGAACCAGGACGAAAAGTTAAGATGAAGTTAAAACGTGAGAAGAACAATGCCCATCTGGCTTGTCGGGGATTGAGGCGCTTAAGGGTCTGGATATATTCTAGGCTAGAGGAGGCCAATGCTGTTGTTTACCCCCTTTTTGTATAAGAGCAAGAATTGGAGCAATTTTTGACGAAAAACCTTTAATAAACTGTCTATAATAGTTAGAAAAGCCGATGAATCTTTGAACAGCCTTGACACTGGTGGGGAGAGGCCAATCTTGAATTGCCGAAACCTTGGCTGGGTCCATCTTGAAGCCTTGTTGGGAAATGATGTATCCTAGGAAGGAGATGGATGATACTTCAAAGGAACATTTCTCCAACTTGGCAAACAGGTTGTTCTTTCGAAGACGAGAAAGTACTTCTTGAACTTGAAGACGATGCTCAGCAAGATTCTTGGAAAAAATAAGGATATCGTCTAAGTACACCACCACATACTGGCCCAGTAAATCCCTGAAAATGTCATTCACAAATTCTTGGAAGACCGCGGGGGCGTTACAGAGACCGAAAGGCATGACAAGGTATTCATAATGCCCGTCCCGTGTGTTGAAAGCGGTCTTCCATTCATCTCCCTCTCTGACCCGGATTAAATTATAAGCCCCACGAAGATCCAACTTGGTGAAAAGACAAGCCCCTTTGAGTTGGTCGAACAGTTCGGAGATGAGAGGAAGGGGATAACGGTTTTTAATTGTGATTTTATTTAAACCTCTATAATCAATGCAGGGCCGCAAACCTCCATCTTTCTTCTCAACAAAGAAGAAGCCGGCTCCAGCCGGGGAAGAGGAAGGACGAATAAAACCTCTTTGCAGGTTCTCTTGAATGTACTCCTTCATGGCACACGTTTCAGAAGGAGAAAGCGGATAGGTGCGACCCCTGGGAGGCATGGTTCCAGGAAGAAGTTCGATGGGGCAATCATAGGGTCGATGGGGAGGCAGGACTTCGGCAGACTTTTTATTGAAGACATCAGAGAAGGCTTGATAAACAAAGGGCAAAGAAGAATTGGAAGACACAGATGAAGCTTTAATGATGGATTTGGTGGGTAAACAATTTTGTTGGCAGAAGGAACTCCATCGGGAGATCTGAGACGAAGCCCAATCGATTACTGGGTTATGAATATTCAACCAGGGCAAACCAAGTACAATGGGGGTAGAAGGACAATCAATTAAAAGGAAGGACAATCTTTCAAGGTGCATGGATCCCACAATAACGGAAAGTTCATCGGTGGAGTGGGAAATTGTAGCAGAGGAAAGTGGACGATCGTCAATTGCCAATGCACGAAGAGGAACAGCCAGAGGTCGCAGGGGAATAGAGTGGCTTTCAGCGAAGACTTTATCCATGAAATTCCCAGCTGCGCCAGAGTCAAGGAAAGCTTCAGAAGAAATTGTCCGGGTTCCAAAACGAATCTGCACAGGAAGGAGGAAGCGTTGAGCAGAAGAATGGGGAGAGGGACCAATTCCACCCAGGTAAGTCTCCCCAGTCTTACCTAGGTGTTGGCGTTTCCCGGCTTCACTGGGCACTCATAGGCGAAGTGGGATTTTCCACCACAATAGAGGCAAAGTCCAGCAGCCCTTCTCCGAAGCTTTTCCTGTTCGGTCAGACGAGCCCGTCCGATCTGCATTGGTTCTTCCGAAGGCAGGGAAGAAGAAGCAGGAGCCGCAGGATTTGGAGAAGACAAGGTGGAAGCCGGGTTGAGAAGAAAGGGTCTTTGAAAACGAGGAGCCAGAGTAGGTTGGAACCTGTGGAATCTTTTGGTTGGGGAGCGCTCTCTGTCAAGTTCAGCTTGAAACTCCCTCTGCCGAGTATCTACCTTTATGGCCAGGGCGACTAGATCTTCCCAACGGGATGGAATTTCCCTGGACACCAGATCAGTCTTTATACGTATCGCCAGGCCGTTGTAAAAGGCAGCGTGATACCCGTCATTGTTCCACGAAGTCTCTGCAACCAGGGTGCGGAATTCAATGGCGTACTCCGAGACTGAGCGAGTTCCCTGTTGAAGATGGAACAGGCGTGCGGAGGAAGCAGTGGCACGACCCGGAGCATCAAAGACCACTCGAAGTTCTCGAACGAAGGCTCTAGCATCATCGATAATGGGATCCTCCTTCTCCCATAGAGGCGAAGCCCATTCCAGTGCCTTCCCTTGCAGACGGGAGAATATGAAGCCCACCTTGGCACGTTCAGACACGAACTGGCTGGGTGCGAGTGCAAAGTGGACCTCGCACTGGTTGATAAACCCACGGCAGGCTGCAGGATCACCACTGTAGAGTGGAGGGGCCGGAATGCGGGGCTCGGAGACGTGAAGCGGGGCCGCAGGTACAGATGCAGGAATAGGATCGGCGGGTGTTAAAGCCGACAGCTTAGCAAGAATGGTCTCCAGAGCCTGGCCAAAGTGAGACTGCTGTACCTCATAGGACTGCATCCGGGAAGCCAGACCACGAAGCGCTCCACCGACATCAGGCGGCGCTGGATTCTCCTCCGAAGGGTCCATGGCCCGATTATAATGTAAGGCCAAAGGCCTCAGGAGTAGTGAGGACCAAGGGAGGAAATAACAATGTCCAAGTTCGCAGTACAGATAAGGATGAAACAGAAGAATGGTCAAACAGGCAACAAGATCAGTCCAGGCAGAAGAGGTTCAAGGTCGAAGTTTTCAGGCAAAGGTCGGTACACAAATATCAAGAAGTTCGCAATGAATCACACCCAGGAGTAGTAAACTAAACCTATAATCGGGCATTGAGGGAATCCCGGAGTTGCTTTAAATAGGCCAGGTTTCGGCGCCAATTTTGGACGCGCTGACGTCATGATGCCGACGCTGACGCACTGACACCAGCGTCCTGACGTTGACGCACGTTCTGACGCCGGCGTCCGTTCCGACGCCGGCGACCAATCCGGGGACGGAAAGACGCTGACGTCATCGTGCTGCGACCAGCAGGATCCAGGGGGCTGCCATCTTGGACGCCATCTTGGGAAGGACTTACGGTTTTCCTTACACTCAGCAGACAAGGCTCTATTTACATTACAGCAGCTTGTAGGAGGGAGGGGTAATGACATCACTCCAACTTGCAGTGCAGCAGTAAAGTGTGACTGAAGTTTATCAGAGCACAAGTCACATGACCTGAGGGCAGCTGGGAAATGTCAAAATGTCTAGCAAATTTAAAAAATTAGATATAAAAAAATCCATTTCTTGTTTTGAAAAACGGATTTCAATGCAGGATTCTGCTGTAGTAGAACTATTAACTGACACATTTTGTAAAAAACATGTTTTTCCATGACAGTATCCCTTTAAGGCACTATGCTTTTCATATTTCTGTATCTCATTCAAACCACTGCTTGATTACTAGGGTAATCAGGACCCTATCAACCAGATAACTGCTTAAATTCTTAACTGGACAGTTGCTGAAGAAAAAGCTAAACAATACAAAACCCACAAATAATAAAAAATGAACACCAATCGCAAATTGCCATGGAATATCAAGCTCTACGTCATACTAAAAGTTAATTTTAAGGCAAAGTACCCCTTTAACATACACGATGAGCAATAAATATACAATTTATTTTTTAACAAAAAATGATATCTAAGAAAAAACTTCAAAAGTGCCCTACTTATAAAGCCCCAATGTTGAGAGAAAATGGTCAAGATTCTTTTAAGTTTTGACTACTTCAGGATACAGCTTTAACTTGTTCAATTTTTTTCAGTTTGCCCTATTGCTAGAGAAATTCCACAATCTCTTCCCTTTATTCCCTGGTAGGTTACATAAATTCTTTTAGGCAAAATACAAGCTAAGCGATCAACATTTTAATAACCATTGATAGTTTTAAATTCTTGAAATTTTAACACCAAAACGAATTATATTTCTAATTTCTATGACAAGCACATGCCCCAAGGCTGAAAACAAATCGCAGTTGCTGACAACATGGCTTCCTGAGTGCCAACAACCAGAAAATGTATCAACACCTTAATACGTAGCAACTACAAAAAAAACCCAGGCACCACTAGAACTAAATTATTATACATTATAAGATGATTTTCTCAAGGACAAAATTGTTTCTCTCTCATTTTCTGAGAAAGGACTGAAATGTTTGCATATATATCTGGTGGTGTTAAAATAATTCCATTCAGAATACAACTTTCATGTAGAACCGACTTCAATTTAAGGCCATGTTGAAAAAATAAACTATAATTTTTCCAGATCTGGTTCTATGGCTTCTCCAGTATTTATTTTACATGATTTTCCTGTAAGGAAAAGAGGATTATATTTGACAGATATATTTTTTAACACAACACACATGATTTTTAATTTACCTTCAATTAAAAATGTCAAAGTTTTCAATGTTACATCGGAAAATCAATAGAATTATCTGTAGAACCCGCCTATAATAATCTGATCGGTGTCAGTAATAAGGTGTCAGGGTTTATTGTTCAAAGCCAGGAAGCACTGAGCTTTATGATTGTGTAAAATCTGACACTTTCCTTCAGAGTGCAAGTTCCATTTGTTCTAAAGCTCACATTAAATTATTTAATATTAGAGCACTAAAGTGAGATTTTATTTCCAGACATGTAAAATGAGACCTCATTTAGGTTACAATAACAGCAATATTGCACTTGCCTCAGAGTAGCCTTACACTGAATCATATTTATCCGCAATAATTTGGTAATCTATAGGAAGATAGTTCTTTCAGTTTCTGTAACAGGCCTGGTTTTACCAATTATTTTCCATTATTACTGATATAAAATTACCAAAATTACTGATTATAAATACCAAGATTTGTCCTACTATGATTGCTCAAGTCTTCTTAAAAAAGATCTGCAGCAATGACAATGCTCTTGGCCACAGGCTTGAAAATAGCTGATATATGCTTCCCCGATTCAGTTATAGCAAGTGGCACATAAGCAGCATAAGGGCAAATATTTTGGAATTTAAGCCTTATTGGTTATCTTCCTTTTTGCCAGCGCCAAGCAGAGAAATGAAGCAAAAGTCCAAGAGAATATGCAAAAAAAAAACGATCAATCGAAATTTATAAAACAATTTTTTTTTTTTAAATTCAGGTGAATAGGATAGACCTGCAAACTCAAATTTGATTGTACGAGGTCCCCCATAGGCTAAAACACCAATTGGGCATGTTTTAGATGGCGAATAGTCGTAGTCAAATTCTTAAAGTGACAGTACATGAAAAATTTTGAATTTTGATATTTTTTTAAACTTGAATAGAATTTGGACTATTCCCTGGTCGAATTACACTAAAATAAACTCAAAATTAGAATTCGGAAATTTGAATTTTCAATTCGATCCTTGATAAATCTGCCCCTAAAAAGCAGAAAGGTATATAGTTGGCAGCCTAAAAGCTACTGTTACTGGACCACTGGTATAGGTATGGGATCCATTATCTGGAATCCCGTTATCCGAGAAATCTCCAAATTACAGGACACCCATCTCCTATAGACTCTGTTATAATGATAAAATTCACATTTTAAAAAATTATTTCCTTTTTCTCTGTAGTAATGAAACAGTGCCATGTACTTGGTTCCAACTAGGATATAATTAACCCTTATTGGAGGTAAAACAATCCTATCTGGAATGAGAATCAAAATAGGCCCTGGCATTTCAGGTACACAGAGGCTCAATCAGCCCACACAAAGGCCCAAACAGCCCCCACCAGCCCACTAAATACTGACTTTCTATGGCACCTTATAACAGCCCTTCAGGCATTTGCCAGAACCCACAGATTGCCTGTCGGGGCCTGATTGTGTTTAATTAATGCTTAAATTATTTTTTTGCTTGACTTAAAGTATGTTGAGCCAAATTACAGAAAGATCCCAGATTACAGAAAGAACCCCAGATTCCAAGCATTCTGGATAGTAGTCCCCATAGCTGTACTATTAATCAGCTGTATCATGACACCAGTAAATCAATAACCATTCAGAAAAACACTTGTTTCCTATTGATTCTTGCAATTTTTACTTTCCTGGCATTATTTTTACTTCCCATTGATAGGGATGTCGCGGACTGTTCGCCGGCGAACATCGGCTGTTCGCGCTCGCCGAATGTTCGCGAACGTCGCGCGACGTTCGCCATTTTGGGTTCGCCTTACCTGGCGCTTTTTTTTGACCTCTCACCCCAGACCAGCAGATACATGGCAGCCAATCAGGAAGCTCTCCCTCCTGGACCACCCCCACACCCCCTGGACCACTCCCCTTCCATATATAAACTGAAGCCCTGCAGCATTTTTTCATTCTGCCTGTGTGTGCTTGCAAGAGCTAGTGTAGGGAGAGAGCTGTTACTGATTTCACTGATTTCTTTGAGGGACAGTTGATAGTAAGTTTGCTGGCTAGTAATCTACTTGATACTGCTCTGTATTGGAGGGATAGAAGTCTGCAGGGATTTGAGGGACATTTTAGGGTAGCTTTGCTGGCTAGTAATCTACCTTCTACTGCAGTGCTCTGTATGTAGCTGCCTGCTGTGGGCACTGATCTCTTCTGATCTCATCTGCTGACTGCTGTAATAACCCAATAGTCCTTGTAAGGACTGCTTTTATTTTCTTTTTTGTTTTTTTACTTTGCTAGTTGCTACTATAAGCCCAGTGCTATTAGTCTAGCAGTGTTGGGGAGTGGGACTGGTGTGCTACTGTGCTGCTCCTAGTAGTTCAGCAGCACCAACCCGAGAAAAATATTTTTTTTAATATACATATATTTTTTTTTCTTTTACTTATCTTACTGTTCTTTAACGTGTACAGTGCTGTTGCTGTTCTTCATAGTAGTGCACCAATAGTAGTGCACTTGCAGGCATTATTTGCTCAGTGTGTTCTTCATTTTCAAACAACAACCATCTAGCTGTGTGAGCTTGTTCACATTCTGTCTAAATATCAATAATAATACCGTCTCTAGAAACACCACCCGAGTGACGTTTTTCAGGCAGCAATAATATATATCGTATCCACTGCTGTAGTAGTGTATACGTTAACCTTGTAGGCATTATTTGCTCAGTGTGTTCTTCATTTTCAAACAACAACCATCTAGCTGTGTGAGCTTGTTCACATTCTGTCTAAATATCAATAATAATACCGTCTCTAGAAACACCACCCGAGTGACGTTTTTCAGGCAGCAATCATATATATCGTATCCACTGCTGTAGTAGTGTATACGTTAACCTTGTAGGCATTATTTGCTCAGTGTGTTCTTCATTTTCAAACAACAACCATCTAGCTGTGTGAGCTTGTTCACATTCTGTCTAAATATCAATAATAATACCGTCTCTAGAAACACCACCCGAGTGACGTTTTTCAGGCAGCAATAATATATTCCGTATCCACTGCTGTAGTAGTGTATACGTTAACCTTGTAGGCATTATTTGCTCAGTGTGTTCTTCATTTTCAAACAACAACCATCTAGCTGTGTGAGCTTGTTCACATTCTGTCTAAATATCAATAATAATACCGTCTCTAGAAACACCACCTGAGTTGTTGTTGTTTTAAAAATAATGCCAGGCAAAGGCAGGCCGCCACGCAGAGGCACAAGGGGCCGTGCTGCTATGCTATCCTGTGGCCCTAGGAAATTGCCCAGTTTTAAAAAGGCAATGACCCTGAACTCCCAAAATGCTGAAGAGGTAGTTGACTGGCTTACACAGCACACCCCATCCTCTACCGTTTCTAACTTTACCACAACATCCTCATCCTCCACTGCTATGGGCACCCCACGTAACACTTCCTCCACCACCGGCGCCCCTTCTTCACTGGAGTCAGAGGAGTTATTTTCACATGAGTTTCTTGAACTGAGTGATGCGCAACCATTATTGGCAGAAGAAGATGAAGGAGATGAGGACGTTACACCAGATTTAATTCTGGCAGAGAACACAACAGAGATGGACATAATGAGTGATGACGAGGAGGTCCCCGCTGCTGCTTCCTTCTGTGAGCTGTTAGAAGAAATTGATGCATCTGAGGAGGATGAGGAGATTGATGTTTTATGGGTGCCCAGTAGAAGAGAGGAAGAGGAGGATAGTTCAGATGGAGAGACGGAGAGTCAGAGAGGCAGGAGGAGAATAAGACTTAGAAGAAGCAGGGAGGACAGCTCGCAGGGAACAGTAGGGCAACAACATGTATCGGCACCTGTGGTCAGCCGGCCAACGCACCCGCCATTGCCGCCAACGCCGCCGACTTCTACTGTTACCGCCAGATTGCCAGCCTCAAAAAGGTCAGCAGTGTGGGATTTTTTTAATGTGTGTGCCTCTGACAAAAGCGTTGTCATTTGCAATGAGTGCAGTCAGAAACTGAGTCTTGGGAAGCCCAACAGCCACATAGGTACAACTTCTATGCGAAGGCACATGAACGGCAAGCACAAAGCACTTTGGGAGCAACACCTCAAAGGCAACAGGCAAACTAAAAGCCACCCTCCTTCTGGTCCAGCATCTTACTGCTCTACCTTTGCTGTCCTTCACCCGTCTGAACCACCCTCCACTCCGCCTTCCACCTTGACCACCAGTTCCCATTCCCAGTCATCTGCCCCCAGCCAAGTTTCTGTGAGGGCCATGTTTGAGCGTAAGAAGCCAATGTCTGCGAGTCACCCCCTTGCCCGGCGTCTGACAGCTGGCTTGTCCGCACTCTTAGCCCGCCAGCTTTTACCATACCAGCTGGTGGACTCTGAGGCCTTCCGCAAATTTGTAGCAATTGGGACACCGCAGTGGAAGGTACCCAGCCGCAATTTTTTTTCAAAAAAGGGAATACCACACCTGTACCACCATGTGCAGAGCCAAGTCACCGCATCTCTGTCACTTAGTGTTGGGCCAAAGGTCCATATGACTACTGACGCATGGTCCTCCAAGCATGGTCAGGGCAGGTATGTCACCTACACTGCCCACTGGGTGAACTTGGTAATGGCTGGGAAGCAGGGAATGTGTAGCTCAACAACGACAGTGGAGTTGGTGTCACCGCCACGGATTGCACGCGGTTCTGCCACCACCTCTACTCCTCCTTCGCTCTCTACCTCGTCTTCTTCCTCTTCTTCGTCCTCTGCTGCTGGGTCCTCCTCCTCCACACCTGTGCACCCCCAGCTCCCCCTAGGCTATTCGACGTGCCAGGTACGCCGTTGTCATGCTGTCTTGGGGATGACGTGCCTGGAAAGCAAAAACCATACCGGATCTGTACTCCTGTCATCTCTGCAGTCACAGGCCGATCGGTGGCTGACCCCACACCAACTGAAGATCGGAAAAGTGGTGTGTGACAATGGAAGCAATCTGTTGGCAGCACTGAGACTGGGCAATTTAACACATGTGCCCTGCATGGCACATGTTCTGAATTTAATAGTACAACGTTTTGTCTCAAAGTACCCAGGATTCCAGGACGTTCTCAGGCAGTCCAGGAAGGTGTCGGCCCATTTCAGACGGTCCTACACAGCCATGGCACGCCTTGCTGACATTCAGCAGCGGTACAAAATGCCAGTCAGGCGTTTGATTTGCGACAGCCAGACTCGCTGGAATTCAACGCTCCTCATGTTGGAACGTCTGCTGCAACAACAAAGAGCCGTCAACGAATACCTGTTTGAACTGGGTGGTAGGACTGGATCTGCAGAGCTGGGGATTTTTTTACCCCGTTACTGGGTGCTTATGCGCGATGCCTGCAGGCTCATGCGCCCTTTTGAAGAGGTTACAAATATGGTCAGTCGCACCGAAGGCACCATCAGCGACCTAATACCCTTCGCTTTCTTCCTGGAGCGTGCCGTGCGACGAGTGACAGATGAGGCTGTAGACCAGCGTGACGAGGAGCAGGAAGCGCACGATTTCTGGTCGGAATCACCAGAACGAACCCAGGCACCTGCTGCAACGCAGGGAGAGGTGTCAGAAGTGGAGTCAGAGGAGGAAGGTGGCTTTGTGGAGGAGGAGGACCAACAGGAGCAGGCTTCCCAGGGGGCTAGTGGTGACCTTTTGGGGACCCCTGGTCTTGTACGTGGCTGGGGGGAGGAGACCGTGGATGATGCAGTCCTTGATAACGAGGAAGCGGAGATGGATACCTCTGCATCCAACCTTGTGAGAATGGGGTCTTTCATGCTGTCATGCCTGTTGAAGGACCCCCGTATCAAGAGGCTTAAGGAGAAGGACCTGTACTGGGTCGCGACTCTACTAGACCCTCGGTACAAGCATAAAGTGGCAGAAATGTTACCAACATACCACAAGTCTGAAAGGATGCTGCATTTAGAAACCAGCCTGCAAAACATGTTGTACAATGCTTTTAAGGGTGATGTCACTTCAGGAACTCATCAACATTCCAGGGGCAGAGGTGCCAGTAATCCTGCCACGAGCGCACCTGCAAGGACAAAGCACTTTGGCCACTCTGTAACGTCAGACATGCAAATGTTTTTCAGTCCAAGGCAGCGGCAGAACCGTTCGGGATCCACCCTCAAAGAACGCCTCGACCGGCAGGTAGCGGACTACCTGGCATTAACTGCAGATATCGACACTCTGAGGAGCGATGAACCCCTGGACTACTGGGTGCGCAGGCTTGATCTGTGGCCAGAGCTGTCACAATTTGCCATGAACCTCTTGTCTTGCCCCGCCTCAAGTGTCCTCTCAGAAAGGACCTTCAGTGCAGCAGGAGGGATTGTAACTGAGAAGAGAACTCGCCTAGGTCACAAAAGTGTGGATTACCTGACCTTTATTTTTATTAAAATGAATGAGGGGTGGATCTCGGAGGGTTACTGCACGCCGGAAGACTTGTGCTGAGTTTCTGATTCTGACTCCCCATGCAGCTGTCCTTCTCTGCACGCCTCATGACTCCACATACAGCTGTCCTTTAGCGTCCTCCTCCCTCCACCACCGTTACAAACTAGGGTGCAAACCCTACTGGTTTAATTTGAATCCAGGTAAATCCTGAGTTTTTCTGGCCTCTGTGCTTCAGTGGCTGTGACAAAAAAATTGAATATTTTCAGCATTTATATGGCATATTTTTTATGGCCTCTGTGCTTCAGTGGCTGCGACCAAAAAAACCAGAATATTTTCTGCATTTATATGGCATATTTTTTCTGGCCTCTGCGCTTCAGTGGCTGTGACAAAAAAATGAATATTTTCAGCATTTATATGGCATATTTTTTCTGGCCTCTGTGCTTCAGTGGCTGCGACCAAAAAAAACAGAATATTTTCAGCATTTATATGGCATATTTTTTATGGCCTCTGTGCTTCAGTGGCTGTGACAAAAAAATGAATATTTTCAGCATTTATATGGCATATTTTTTATGGCCTCTGTGCTTCAGTGGCTGCGACCAAAAAAAACAGAATATTTTCTGCATTTATATGGCATATTTTTTCTGGCCTCTGTGCTTCAGTGGCTGTGACAAAAAAATGAATATTTTCAGCATTTATATGGCATATTTTTTCTGGCCTCTGTGCTTCAGTGGCTGCGACCAAAAAAAACAGAATATTTTCTGCATTTATATGGCATATTTTTTCTGGCCTCTGTGCTTCAGTGGCTGTGACAAAAAAATGAATATTTTCAGCATTTATATGGCATATTTTTTCTGGCCTCTGTGCTTCAGTGGCTGTGACAAAAAAATGAATATTTTCAGCATTTATATGGCATATTTTTTCTGGCCTCTGTGCTTCAGTGGCTGCGACCAAAAAAAACAGAATATTTTCAGCATTTATATGGCATATTTTTTATGGCCTCTGTGCTTCAGTGGCTGTGACAAAAAAATGAATATTTTCAGCATTTATATGGCATATTTTTTCTGGCCTCTGTGCTTCAGTGGCTGCGACCAAAAAAAACAGAATATTTTCTGCATTTATATGGCATATTTTTTATGGCCTCTGTGCTTCAGTGGCTGTGACAAAAAAATGAATATTTTCAGCATTTATATGGCATATTTTTTCTGGCCTCTGTGCTTCAGTGGCTGTGACAAAAAAATGAATATTTTCAGCATTTATATGGCATATTTTTTCTGGCCTCTGTGCTTCAGTGGCTGCGACCAAAAAAACAGAATATTTTCAGCATTTATATGGCATATTTTTTATGGCCTCTGTGCTTCAGTGGCTGCGACCAAAAAAATTGAATATTTTCAGCATTTATATGGCATATTTTTTCTGGCCTCTGTGCTTCAGTGTCTGCGACAAAAAAAATTTATATTGTTAGCATTTATATGGCATATTTTTCCTGGCCTCTGTGCTGCAGTGGCTGCGACCAAAAAAAATTAATATTGTTTGCATTTATATGGCATATTTTTTCTGGCCTCTGTGCTGCAGTGGCTGCAACAAAAAAAAATTTATATTGTTTGCATTTATATGGCATATTTTTTCTGGCCTCTGTGCTGCAGTGGCTGCCACAAAAAAAAATTAATATTTTCAGCATTTATATGGCATATTGTTTCTGGACTTCTGGTTCAGTGGCTGCGACAAAAAAAACAATTTTTCAGGAAAGTACACATGCCTAATTTTTCAGGGTTCTGCAACAGTGGCAAAATCGCATCTTTTATGGTCACCGCAGGTGATCAATAAAGTAGACCAAAACTGGGCCCACACTGCAGAATCAGTGTTTTTTGGTTCACTTCACTGTACATTGAATTACCTCTGCCTGACAGTGCACGTGCGCACAAGCACGGTGACTGCTAAACACACCACTACAGAAATATTGCCACCAACAGGACGAACATCCTGGAGG
This sequence comes from Xenopus laevis, assembly GCF_017654675.1. Lineage (NCBI taxonomy): Eukaryota > Metazoa > Chordata > Amphibia > Anura > Pipidae > Xenopus > Xenopus laevis. Next base: position 51,252,982 of record NC_054374.1, on the reverse strand, counting down.
TGACAAGCAACTAGTAATTAAAAACTATTATTTGCTCACTTGACGGTATCATTCATTAAAGCTCTTTGCGTCTTTTTGCGTTGCAGTAAGCACCGCGTTTCGTCTTTGCGTGTGAACAGGCTGTAACTTTTACACGACTTGATTGGCATGTAGACGCCGGACGTTTTAAAGCATTTTATTACACAGGTTTAGAAATGTAGTGTGATTTCTGCCCTTTACAGCACAAAACGCAGCGCTGTGTCAACAATGGATTTTTTAGAAACATTTTTGCCCTTGATCCCCCTCTGGCATGGCACTGTCCAGGTCGTTGCACCCTTTAAACAACTTTAAAATCATTTTTCTGGCCAGAAATGTCTTTTCTAGCTTTTAAAATTCGCCTTCCCATTGAAGTCTATGGGGTTCGCGACGTTCGCGAACCGTTCGCATTTTTGACGCAAGTTCGCGAATATGTTCGCGAACTTTTTTTCCGACGTTCGCTACATCCCTACCCATTGACTATTCAAAGTTACCTTTATATAAACCCAAACAATACAAAATTCAATCAGTGACATTTTAAACCAGATACAAAAAAAAAAAACTCCACAGCATCACGGAATAATAATCCTGAAGCTACTGAAGTCACTCAGACTTTTTTTTAAATATATCACAACGTAAGCTTTAAGCCTGACCCCTACAGGCTGGCAAATGTAATTATTCTCCAATTATACATTCTGAATAGCTGTCAGGCTGTGTACTTCTAAGAAACAATATTGTTCCTTACATTGGGTACAACCTAATGTAAGAATCTGATTGTTGTGCCTTAGTAGAAAAAAGATCACAGGCTTAAAGCAAGGTCGCCTTGCACAAGGCCTAATCCCCACTTCAATGCAACAACAGTGACCACCACCAGGCCATAGGTTACATAAATATACTGACCTCTGTGAATTACAATTGCAAGATACCACATGACAAGACATATTCCTGCCTAAAATTAAAAAAAAACTGAATGGAAACGTCAAAAGTTGTTAGATTACTGTGTTCTATAGTTTTGTTTTAAAGCATCAGCACTATTATTTGGGGGAGAACCTGCACAAACTGTATTCACCCGATCATTAGATTATGACATGATTAAATAACATGTTCTGTAATAAAACAAGCAATATATTATTAAAATTAATTACAGGTGACAGCTACAATATGAAAGGTAAAGGATATAAAAATCAGAGATATTTCTAAGTGACATGTTAGGTGCGGGGGGGGGGGATCTGGCATCTACAGTGATCTTGTGAAAATCGCAAGTGTGAACTGTAACAGCTTCCAGTGACACCTTTTATTGCTATTAGTAGTTGTGAGAGACTCTTATTTAAATAAAGGATAACAACCCAAAAAGCTAACAATGAATGCGCCAAAGGAAATTCTATATTCAGTGCACAAACAATTATATCGGACTCACTCACAGCCTCATACATATTCAAATATTTACTTCTTATTCAAACAAATGCATTTGTCCTGCTTTGTTTGCCTGATAACAAAAGACAAAGCACAATTGCTGCGCTTGATTAAAACGATCATTTATTTAATGTTTAAGACACTTTTTTTTACATCCCCCACCTCAATTTCTTATACTGCTTGAGCATTATGCAAATCAATCATTGCCAACTTTACAAAATCTCCTGTTTGATTTTCTATACATGCTAAATTAACAAACTAGCTTTTGTCCCCACTGACTGCATCTCCTCTGTTCCCACTAACCTACAGCAGAAGTTTCAATAGTTACCCCGCTTGTCTATTAACCACCTAAGCGATCAAAGCGAGCACATAGCGAATACAATCAGCATGTCAGGCTTCCTAGTGGGTAAATGCCCAACCACTAATTAACTAATATACATTTTACTTATGGAACACTTACCCACATTTAGCTTTTTACATTAAATGCTTATGCCACAATCAGTAACACATTTCGGAGAAAATCCACATTATTTTATCTTCTGCCCTGCTAGGAAAGCATTGAGCATTTGGAAGCCTGCATTCTTCTAAAGTTTCTCAAGCGAGGTTTTAAATGAACAGTGCCTAATTCAGTTTCACGTTCACAAAAGTGACAGAGAGGAAATACCAAATGTCTTTGATTTGTAGTACTACTGTGGGACTACAACTCCCAGAATCCAATGAAAGGCAAATACTTCACATCACTTGTTAGGCTTAACAGAAACATTTCCACAAATGATGCCCAACCTGTGGCCCGTGGGATGTCAGTAATGCTCCAGCCTGCTCCAATTTTATTTACAAGTTGACCTTTATGCAGGAGACTTTTAAGAATGACTCAGAACCCTGTTTGAAGTGCCAGAGGGAATGATGCTTTGATTCTGTATGTATGTCACAAGTCATTTTCCATGCACACAATTGCCAACATTTGAAACAAATGCCCAAAGACACTTTGCTGCTGGGTTAATGCACCATACAAGACAGGGCATAACTATAGAGGAAGCAGACCCTGCAGCTACAGGGGGGCCCAGGAGGTATAGCGGCCCCCTGAGACCCTAATTCATATACAATTTCAATAAATATTGGTAATACAGGTCAACCTCAAGACATTTTTGGGGCCTAAATAATAATTTGCTGTGGGGCCCAGTAATATCTAGTTCTGCCACTGCTTGCTGTAAGAGGGCCCAATGCCCAGCGCACATGATCCACCCAAGTAATCATTCCTATTACAATATAGCTTTCCATTTCCTAATTATAGCTTACAGAAGGGTCTCCCAGCCTGCAGCCTTCCAGCTGTTATTGAGCAATTGCACCCTGCCTTCAGCTGTCTCTGCTACCAAAGGCTGGACAAGCAAAGTTCACTCTGGAGAGCCAAATTAAATCCAGTGTAATTTATTCAAACACTCAAACACAACATGTCCGAAACATGTTGTGTTTGAGTGTTTGAATAAATTACACTGGATTTAATTTGGCTCTCCAGAGTGAACTTTGCTTGTACCTTGGATATTGTGTGGCTTGGACGGTGCCACTGACTCTGTTTGATAGAGCCTTGATGTCTTTGGAGTGAGGGACCACCCGACCATTAATAGTATTACCAAAGGCTGGACATCTACAGATTATAGACACTAGCAATAACATTCTTGAGATTTCTTTTTTTAATTTTATGTAATTGCCAAGTTGGAAATAATAGTGGTTAAAGAAAACACTGTCTTAATAGTTATATACTCCAGACTTTCACTTCCGCCAAGTGTATTTCTCAGCTGTATAATAAAATGAATGGTTGTGTATGTCAAACACTGATACATAAGACAGGGAATGGCCATTAGCAGAGAGAGAGAGAGATATTAAATCCAAATAGACAGTCCATGGAACTGAGGTCAATTGGCAAGTCTCCATGCACTGTCAATGACAAAGACTCATTTGCATAATCTGAGTGATGAGACAATGGGTTCCTGTCCCCATCAAGAGAGCTCATTAAATCCCGCAACAAAGCAAGTCGTTGACTGATTTCTTATGGGGTAGTGAAAGTTGTGCCCAGCGCATAACTTGCCCTTTAGTAGTGGAGAAGCACATGACAGCGCGTCATTTGCAGAAGCAACAGGAATAGGCGCAGATTCCACATGTTCGGTCCTGAACAGAAGTCTTACAAGCACATGCATCTTACCTGAGTCATGATTAGTATCCCATAATAATCCATACAGCAAGGGAAATGGTAATCTGTCCTGCAGAGCAACTTTTAGAAAAAGAGCGCAATAACATCCACTATTGCGCCCGCAGATCCCAAGCTTGTACGGTGGGATTTCACAGTTTGAAAAACTGCATTAACTTCACACAGATATTACCCCCTTCAGCCTATGAGAAGTAGCGAGAACCAGGGAGCGTCCACCGTGTCCGCCTCCTGTGCATTGCAAACCGCTGCTTAGCCTGTGTGAGAGAGCGCTGAGAGTCAAGCGTCGGGAGGTGATCGACCAATCAGCGGGCTGGTAGGCGGAGCCTATATAAACTAATAGGATTAACTAACTGTTGTCTGAAACTGGCTGTATGGACAATTGCATAGGCGTGAGCACCCGGTGTGGGACTGGTTTCCGACCTTATCTGCTGCCGCGTCCACATTCTGCTATTTGTCATTTAATAACATCCCTGTTTATAAGACAAGTCTAGTCAGAGTTCCATACAATGGCAATGGGAGGGAATGACACTTCTTGATAAATAAGCATGTGGGTTGGGAACTTCACATTAATTTTTAGATAGTTTTGCGGTGATTGCCTAAATTACACCGTCACCTACCTACCTCTGGGTCAGCGGGAAGCAAATTCTGGAAAGGTCCCCAGTGAGAAAAGTGGAGCTCATTTATAAACACTTTTGCACATTTGCGTGTGGGCAGTAGCCAATAGCAACCACTCAGCGATTAGTTTCTTCTTAGCCATCGGCAGGTAGAGCAATGAGAGCAAACATCTGATTTCTTGACATGGGTTACTGCCCAGGCAGATGTGTCTAGTATTAATAAATGAATCCCACAGTGATGCATAAACTTCTATGTCTAGTTGTCTGAAACTAGTGGCTCACAGGTCATTTTGTGCAACGTTGCCTTCAATCACAAAACAGTGGCTAGGGTAACTACCTGTCTAGTTGTAGGGTTGCCACCTGTCAATGGGGCAGGTCTGAAAAGCTCATTGATGACTGCGAGGCCAGCAGGTTGATGCTATTCTCACCTGGCAGGTCTCTGACAATCAAATCTAATTTGGCTCTGTAATTGGATGGCTAATTTGGGTGAAAATTGCCCAAAAATGCTTGTAGCAGTGCGGGCAGCTATGTTTGGTGACACACAATCGCATAATGGGTGAGTCTTCTGGCTGGCAGACATGGCTCCATCCCTAAGCGGCCATCATAGTGTGCTTTACAAGCATTTTTTGGACAAAATAGTATTGTTTCCCCCAATCAGTGTGATCTCTATTAGCCCACACCTCTAGTGGGGGAAATAATTTTACTATGAGATGTGCCCTTTAACTATAAAGCAGAATAGAAAACAAGGCATTTGTACACTAACATTTTATGCAAATTAACTGGTTTACCTGCAACAATTTCCACTGATCCCTTTGCAAAGGTATTTTTGTGCGCTTTGTCGACCACAAGGGAACATGATTTCCCATAGATGACAAAGTGCCTCCTGTGCCCTCACCCTTATATGAACAAGTAGGAACATTTGAGTGCATGTGTCGGGTCAATTTACTATATGAAAAATAAAGGGCTTCTACACAATCCATATAGAAAAACGTCGCTCATTGAATTTCATTAAAACATGATTAATTTTCAATCAGTGCAACCCAGCAACTTTCTGTGCGTTCCGGAACTGTTTGTGATAGGTGACGTTCCAGGTGTATTGTATAGATAAATCCGGTGTTACATAGTGTTGTTATTGCTGTTACTCATAATAATGTGAAAAACTGATATGTGTGTTTATTCTTTGTGTTGCATTATATATAAAAAGATACAGCCTGTGCAATATATTGGTGTTTATAAATATGTGTTAACACAATTAGGGTCAGTTCACACGAGGAGATTCGGGGAGATTTTGTCGCCTGGCGACAATCTCCCACGAACTGCCTCAGCGTGTTTTTCCATAGGCTACGGCTCACGGAGGCAACTTCGGGCGACTTTGGAAAACGCATCGCCGTGTGTGCTTTAGCACAGGTGACTTTTCATAATAGCCTATGGGAAAACACGCTAAGGCAGTTCGGGGAGATTGTCGCTGAGAAGACGAGGCGATTAGTGGCCAGGCGACAAAATCTCCCCGAATCTTCACGTGTCAACTAACCCTTAAGCTCCAATGGAAGGTTATAAATTAATCTTCACTGATCCATTACCCATTTTATCTTCCCAGCTGAGTCTGTCTATTATTTCATTTCCCACTTGTCCCTGGAGCTGTCTTTGTTTAGCTTAGTTAAACAGACAAATGCGTTGTTTAAACAACTCCCCATAGCAAGAATACTTTAATGACATGACTTAACTCATCAATAACCAGAAGAGGGAGTTACGCTTTATTAGTGCAGTATTTGCTTAGCTTTGTGGCACAATAGAAAGGCCAGGGAAAAGGAAGAATTCCCCTGTATAAAGGTATGATTAAATTGCATTAATCTAAGCAGCACCCTAATAAGCACATTTTCAACACATGATAAAATATGCTGGGGAATTTATAAATTTGCCCCAATGCACCTAGTAGCTGCTAAAATAAGCCACTGTGTTTCTACCAATCTTACTAGCAACAATACTAAAGCTAGCCCTCTTGATTCCATGAAGCAGAATGATCGGAGCAGCAGTGAAAATATGTATTCCATTCTCACTTCAGCCTACTTGCCCCAACTAGCATAGATTGAGAGCCAGAGTGAGTAAATTAAATGAAAAAGATTGTGGCAAAGTAAAAGAGGAAGATCATGGTTAGAGAGCTGCGGGAAGAAGAGAAGCGGGACTAAAACAAAGTGTTGGCATAGAAGGGTCACTTGTGAGAGGGATGACTGCATAATTATATTTTACAACACAGGTATATATTACCATGTTGCACAGGAAGCTAAATTGCCTTCAGTGGCACCATCATCTGAATCTTACTTTATTTTATGTTTAAGCTATAATCCATCAGTATTTAGACAACTGTGTGTTAGCAGGTGGGTGAACCATAAATGATTCAGTAAACAAATCAGTTTTTTGACAGCAAATGGGTCACATGCTTCCCATCTCTTGCTAGCCTAATATGTAATTATTACCTCCTAGGAAGTCAATGCAGATAGAGAACTCTATATTTTCCCAGTGGCCCATCTTTCTTAAGTGTTGATGAAGAAATCTTCATAGCAAAGCTCACCAGTGAATTTCTTATCTTACACTTGTTGTGACTCGCCTAGATGTTGTAAGAAGCATTTTGGTCTCTTTATTAGGAAATAACCTATTGTGCACTGGAAAGCATTGCTCTCTTACAGTGCTGGGGTCCTATTTTTACTGGCAACTTTTTGTTTTCCACATGTTTGCATGGTTTTCCGCCATGAACTCCAAAAACATACAGAGAGATTAACTGGTTCCTGATAAAACTAATCATAGCATGCGCCAATATGACATAGACCTTGGGGGCAGCATCTTATGTTAATAATGTATAATCTTTACAAAGCAATGTTAAATATGTGGCACTATGTAGAATAATCTAAATGCACCTATCCACAGCTATAGGCAAGGCTTCAATTGGTATCTAATACATTTTGCCTTGGAAAATAAATTGCTTGTGGCAATAGGTATGAACTACATAGGATTCGTCCATACACTTTCAGGTTGTAATCCAATTTTCTCTTCCCTATTAAGCCTATATAACCTTGGACTGTTAAAATGGCCATACATGTGCATATAAAAGCTGATAAATTTGGTACTAACAAACATTGGTGGAGTTGGCTGATGGGCCATCAGACAAACAGAGCATTTGAGAGTCGATGCAGCCTTTGTCTGGCAGATCTTTTTAGGCCCCACTGAATGATCCAGCACATGGGTGAGCAAATCTGTTTCAGGTTTGCTCATTTGGCAACCTCACCAAACGAGCATATCTGACTGTGTATGGATATCTTAAGAGATTTATTAAGAGGTGTGGGAGAAGCTAACAGAATGTGGTGTAGAGGAAGGTGCATTTCACTGTACCCAGTTAGGCAGGTTGTATGCCAGGAAAAATGATCAAAGAATAATAACTGTTATTAGTGAGCACAACTTTGGTCTCTGTCGGTACTGGGCCACACTGAACTCTACATCCAACCATATACTGGGCACATACAGAATAATGTAATATATGTCACAAATAATAAAGCAAGTCTTGTAACCCAAAATAACCAATTAGCAGGTAGCTTATTCAGGTTTCTTGTTTAATAACAAGGATCTTATTGGTACCTTGGTACAAACTTTACGACTTCTGTACCCCAAAAGTCTTGTTTAGAAGTTGGCAGTTCATTATTTACACTATAAGGAATGAGTGATCAGCAAATTATTATATTTTCATCTATTGCATGAAGATTTGCCTGCAGCATAGTAGAAAAGAAAAAGTACCCTTAGCTCAGCACGGTTTTGGTGGATTATGCCTCACAAAATTATTGTCTCATGTAAGCTGTTTTTATAGAACCCATTATTGTATGAACTGTCATGTGACCGTAATAATACAAATTTCCACTGCTAATTTCAGCAATACACAGGGCCAAACCAAAATAAAATATATCTTATTTGACCCCAATTCTTTTAACTATGGCTTCAGTTTTGCTTACCGATGTTAGCAAATTGCATTTAAGATTCAGCTGTCTCAAGGTAATTGAACATTTGTATAAAAAATAAAACCTCAGCTACTGTATATACAGCTGCATAGCTCCAAAGTCTTCATGTCTTTGAAGAAAATTTGCAATAAATGAGCAGAATAGCTCACACAGTACAAAATGCTTAATTTATTTCTGGTAACAGTCAGAAGGTCAAATAACATTAGTTAGAGACAGGCAAGGTGAGCTCCCCAGAAGTTATCAGGGGCGGCAAAAAGCTGTTCCTGGTAACTTTAAGAGCTGAATTTCTGGTTATTAAATGGGAAATTTGGCTTTTCTAGCGCAGAAAGCTCAATTTCACTTTCTCTGTGCTGGCGATGCGGCATCCCCCCTGGTCCCCCGTCAATGATTTTAAGGTACGCACACGGGCGGGGGGGCGACATTTTTAACACAGCGTTACAGGCTGAAATGTGCCTGGTTAGAGAAAGCCATGGACACAGTGCCAAAACACAGGAAAACAATTTGTGATCCCGCTCTACGGCATGTGAACAAGGACATTTTCATGAAACTGCTGATCAAATAGTGCCCCACTAAGTCCTCAGAGTCAGCAGTCACAGAATCTGCTTCCTCTACAATTCACCCTTATATGGGTAATGCAATAAGAGATGCTGTATTCAAATCATTGTATGGCTCCTTTTGGCACATTTTCAAAATAACACCATACAGCTGAGCACAAAGAAGTGAAGAAGAATATGTCCCAGAACAGAGCAATACATCAAAGGTCAAATTTGAATTCATGTGAGTTTTTAAAAACTCCCATAAATTAGACCAATCAAATTTTTAAAATAAAAAATCAAATTTTTTAAACTTGGATGGATGGAATTGGCCCAAAAGCTGAAATCAAATTTGAATCTAATTTGATTAGAATTTTAAAAACTCGGTTTGAGTTTTTTCTCTTTAAAAAACTCAAATGTCAGGAAAGCTGCATATAACTCACAATTAATCCCTGGACCTCTCCCATTGACTTAAACAGCAATTCGGCAGGTTTTAAGTGGAGAATAGTCAAATTCAAGTTCTTAAAGGGCCAGAGTTTTCGATTATGAAAATCAAATTCAAATTTTTTAAAAAAACTCTAATTAAATTTGAAAAACTCCCTAGTCGAATTTGACAGTTTTGACCATAAAATTAGAAAATTCAAATTTTTAATTTGACCCTTGATAAATCTGCCCCTTAATGTCATAGATTAATATAAGGAAATACAAAAGACTGCACTTAGACATAGTTTCGTGTTTCTGCTGCACTGTTTTAACTTACTATGGAACATCATTCCTTGGATGATAGAATGCAAACTAAAAACTTAGTGCTAGAGCAAATATTATATGGTAAAGAATGTGTATAAAATAGCATTGCATTTTTATGGCATGCTTCTGCCAGACATCGGTAATTATTTGGACATAAGACACATGATTCATTGTGAGCAACACATTTAGCAGGCAGAGAATCTGCTCTCCTCTTCTGTGGATATTGGCTGTGAACTCTCATTTTTTTTTTTGTGTCTGCATGCACCCAGATGTATTGCCTCCACTTGGGTAGAGCAGCAGAAGAGCAGTGGGAGAGTGTATTCAAGTGGCCTTAGCCTCAATACTACAACATCTATCCATCCATATTCTTCAACCAATTTATTCAAGATTATGTGGACCATCCATAGGGATTTTTATTGTAATTTACTGTGAGAAAGATGGAATGTTTTGGCGGCATGGGCAGTCAGGTGCTTGAGCTGTGTGTGGTTAGCGCTTGCCTTGCCAGAAAACTCCAGGAACCACCAGAGCTTATTCATGATAACAGGTGTTGTGCAAGCCCATATTACAAAGTAGAAGAATATGATGATGGGATTGATAGCATACAGAGCTTTCAATATATTATCTGGTACTCTCGCAGATGTGATCAAGTTTTAACCTCTGAACATTTTTTATGCGAAAAGTAGTTGCTCTTTGTTCCTTCATAACAGAAAGATAGTACTTTTGCCATTGCTGGCTATGGAGCATCATTATCATTCATTATTGCACCACCAAATTACATAACACTTGCGATAATTTTAGAGAGACAGGGGGGTTTAATAAATAAACAAACTAGTAAATCTAGTGTTTTATGACAGATTGATGGGGGAGGGCTTCCAAGGTATACGATTTGCACTTTGCATGGATTAAGACATTGCCTGGGTAGGGACATAGCTTTTGTATCTTTTAATTGATGTATAAACATAGATCACTGTCACTTAAATGAGAAATCGAAGATACAGAAAATATAGAGAGAGTTACAATCCCAATATATTCAGCATCCATAACCAATGATAGGAATTGCTGACAATAAACTGTTTGTTACCATAATGAATACATTTTAAGGTGAATAAACCAGTTTAGAGTGCTTACAATCTTTAAATAAAGACTTTTCTTGATCTGTACATTGGATATTACAGCTGAGTTATAAATCTATGTGATGTGGAATTGTGTTGGAAGGAGAACAGAAAATTCTTGTTTCTTCCTTTTATATTTTTAAAGACACTTACGGGGGAATGTAATCAAAGTTGCAAAGAGCAAAACAATTCCCACCATTAAGAATAAAAATCCACATTTCGCAATGTAATATTGTTACTTAAACCCTTATTGCATTGCGCATTGTAATTGCGCATTGCGAATTGTAATTGCGCACTCTTAAGAAGTGCTTGAAGGTGTCATAGGGGTTATGTAATAAAAGGCACTAAGTTCGCCCAGGAGCAGTAACCCATAGCATCCAATCAGATGGTAGCATTTACTGGTCAACTGTTTAAAAGCAAACATCTTATTAGTTGCTATGGGTTACTATTCCTGGGCAAACTTAGTGCCTTTTATTTCATATGGGGGGTAATCTGTTGGAGCAAAGATAACGACTTTTTCAGTAAGAAGTTTTATTACATTGACTGTGCATTGACACGAACTATAAAATTCGCAAACCGTCTTCCACTGTCGGAAGTGTTTGCAAAAGCTATATTAAATTTGTGCAAAGCAAAAGGCATAACTTTTCGCATTGCAAATAGTTTTTCCGTTACCGACTTTTATGACATTCCCCCATTAAAAACTAAACTCTAAGTAAATCTGTACCTGCACTTAAAATCATACTGCAGAGAAATGATCAAAAACAATTCCACCTGATAATAGAATCCCCCCCCTTTTATTCTGTAAAATAACTTTAATTATCTCTGCTGTTGTAGAAAAACAGCTCAAAGCACCCTTTTCTTAATGCTATTTTCAGGCTCTATTGAGTTGGAACAAGCAATATGCAAATCCAAACTCATTACTAGATATAAGTATGCAAAAAAAAGCTAATTTTCTGTGTACACCAACATGCTTATACCACAGTAAAGTAATCTGAACTTTTGCTTTAAATAATGTTAAATATGGTTTCATAATATCAAGATGGCAGCTCCCTTGCCGCCACATGGGTTGCGGCACTGGCGTGCTGACATCGGCACGTAGACGCGTGACGTCATGATGCCATGACGTCACCATGAATTTTCTCAACCCGTTTGGCTACCGCAAATTGGATTTCCTGGCTGGTGCTTCCTCCTTTGTCCGTACTTCTCCACTACTGGAGCCGTAAGGCCCCTGACAATGTTTACCTTTTGCATTTCAAGCCATGTGGCTCAAGCATAGGTCAATGATGATAAGCCATGCATGAAATTGTAACCAATCATAAGCATGTATATAGCTATGATTGAAAATGCAGCCCCTTTGTAATCCAAGTCCCTCTGCTGACATCAGAGATACCAGTAAGGAGTATATGCCACTTCTCACCACCTAATATGGAAACATAGTAAATCATCATCTTGCCTGGCTAGAAAGTAGTTAAATTAGAGCATGCAAATTGTTTATAGGTAGCCATGCATTATACATCTAAACAGTGCTTGAATTGGGAACAAAAAGGTAAAGGGATGGTGGGGTGTGCCATGTGTAGCCCCGCCCACTGAAGAAAAGCTACGGGAGCGAAGAAGTTTCGGCGCGCCAATTTTTTTAGGCCACGCCCCCTTTTATGGTCACGCCCCCACTAGCGCAGGATATAAATCAGGACTAAATCAGTATTAGCATGTACCCCCAGAACCCATAGCACAGAGGCAATATCACGTATAAATACCCCCAAAAGTCATAGAGGGTGTCACAGTGGCAATATCATCTATAAATACCCCCAGAAATCATAGCAGTGACTGATTTACAGAAGGCATGGAAAGATTTAAAAGTTAATGGAGGTCATTTATCAACACTGGGCAAATTTGTCCATGGGCAGTAACCCATGGCAACCAATCAGATTGCTGAATTCATTGTTCTACTTGCAGCTGGCTTCAAAAAGCTAAGCACTGATTGGTTGCTATAGGTAACTGCCCAAGGGCAAATTTGCCCAGTGTTGATAAATGAGCCCCAATGTGTGGAAGAAATGATTTAAGGGAAGAGTTAGGGGGCGAAGTGCCAGCAGGCAGTACAAGTAATAAAAACTGCTTACAATTATACTGCTGCACTTATCAGTTCAGGGGGGAGAGGGGGAATCTGCAGAGTAGCCCTGCCAGCAACAGACACCAATTTCTATTAGCCAAATTCCAGGAGTCCAGTGCAAAGAATCTGCTTTCCAACCCCTTCCCAACAGTTAGTGTGTGGGCGGGAGATTCGAATATTGTGATTGTCACCTATGCATGCTTTATATATACAATACAAAGAAGCTTTAAAACAGGGCAAACATTTTTAAGGACTTTATGTATGATGGTTGCTACGGCCAAAATTACCCTAGCGTCCATGCATTGCTTTGAAAAAGCAACTGGAGTCTATAGTAACAGTGGGATAATAGTCTCTGGGAAGGCAGTGTGACTGTGGGATAGCAGGTATAGTAGGGAGAGATGGTGCCTATAGTAACAGTGGATAATAGTCTCTGGGAAGGGAGTGTGACTGTGGGATAGCAGGTATAGTAGGGAGAGATGGTGCCTATAGTAACAGTGGATAATAGTCTCTGGGAAGGGAGTGTGACTGTGGGATAGCAGGTATAGTAGGGAGAGATGGTGCCTATAGTAACAGTGGATAATAGTCTCTGGGAAGGGAGAGTGACTGTGGGATAGCAGGTATAGTAGGGAGAGATGGTGCCTATAGTAACAGTGGATAATAGTCTCTGGGAAGGGAGTGTGACTGTGGGATAGCAGGTATAGTAGGGAGAGATGGTGCCTATAGTAACAGTGGATAATAGTCTCTGGGAAGGGAGTGTGACTGTGGGATAGCAGGTATAGTAGGGAGAGATTGTGCCTATAGTAACAGTGGGATAATAGTCTCTGGGAAGGGAGTGTGAGTGTGGGATAGCAGGTATAGTAGGGAGAGATGGTGGCTATAGTAACAGTGGGATAATAGTCTCTGGGAAGGGAGTGTGAGTGTGGGATAGCAGGTATAGTAGGGAGAGATGGTGGCTATAGTAACAGTGGATAATAGTCTCTGGGAAGGGAGTGTGACTGTGGGATAGCAGGTATAGTAGGGAGAGATTGTGCCTATAGTAACAGTGGATAATAGTCTCTGGGAAGGGAATGTGAGTGTGGGATAGCAGGTATAGTAGGGAGAGATGGTATCTATAGTAACAGTGGGATAATAGTCTCTGGGAAGGGAGTGTGAGTGTGGGATAGCAGGTATAGTAGGGAGAGATGGTGCCTATAGTAACAGTGGGATAATAGTCTCTGGGAAGGGAGTGTGAGTGTGGGATAGCAGGTATAGTAGGGAGAGATGGAGCCCAACAGATGAAAAAGATTGAAACAGATCCTAGGAATAGTTCTTTGACAACAAATAAAGAAGTATTTCTCCTAATTGTTATAAATAAAATGTCTATGCCATTGCCAAGTTAGATTATCCCACAATCCAAATGACAAACCAAATAATATTATACATATTAATTACATGTATTATACAAGAAACAATGGGCACAAAGCAGACCAGGGCATAGGGTCACAACCATGTATATAGACATAAAAAGATATATATGTAAATAAAATACTCAACATCCTACTCACTTCCTTGGTTGTTTTCTGCTTTTCTTTTCTTCTGTTTACTTGTCTTTCTCTCCTGCTTTGCTTCACTACCTCTCTGTATTTTTCTCCCTGTAACAGCATTTCTTCTGTGTTGTTTTGCTTTTTATTCTGCTCCTACTTGTTTTTTTTTAACCATTGTGCTACCACTTTCCTTCCTCTTCCCAGGCTTCCTTTTGCCCTTACATGAATCATCCATTCTCCCCTTAAATATTCTGTTGATCTGCACCTTTCTGGCAGTGTTTTAAAATGGGTGCTCCATGCTGTGCAGAGATATGCCCCAGCGCACAACTCTAGGTGACTGCTACCTAAGCAAGGAGACACAGATGGGCTGCAGCGCTGAAACTAGTGGTACTGCTTCCACTGAGGGCTCTAAGGAGCACACAATGAAGTATGAGTATCGCTTGTTTTTGAAGAGTAGTATTTGTCTGTATCTCTCCACTAAGATACAGACAATGAGGTGTCCCCAATGCAGCAGAATAGCGGCTTCGTGCAGCTGCTTTTGCGCATGTAGATTTCCCACAGAATGCCACCCATCTCCGTGCTGCCAGTTTGATGCTGCTACTTTTTCTGTTATCTCTAGAGCTGGCAGGCAGCTGCTAACAGACAGGTCCAGCCCACAGGAAAGAGCCTGATGCGCGCCAGCTTTGAAGCAATTCAAATACACTGCACAAGAGTTGCCAAACAGTTCCGCCTGGGAGTCCTCCGCACTGGCGCCAAAAAAAATAGCCGTTTGTGCAGACAAGAAGAACCTGATGCTCCGTACAGAATTTGACTCCTTTGCTGGGGTGCGGGCCCCATCCGCTACTGGTCCCACTGCTCCGAGGACTTGGCAGAGGCAACCAAATTTGCAGAGATTCGGGAGTGAGGTGGGTTCCTACTTCCAGCCAGCGTGCGTGTGTGCCCCCATTTGCGCCGCCCCTCTAGCCCTGCTCAGCCCGACCTCCCTGTCCTGCTCAGCCCGCCCTCCCTGTCCTGCTCAGCCTAGCCAGCCCAACGGACGGAGGCGGAGCTAAAAAAAAAAAAGCTCCGTCTGGCCCGGGGAAAGCTCCGGTATTCAAAAACGTGGCATCCCGCCTAACGGGATGACAATTAGGGGCAGATGTATTAAGGGTCGAATATCGAGGGTTAATTAACCCTCGATATTCGACTATGAACTAAAATCCTTCGACTTCAAATATCGAAGTCGAAGGATTTAGCGCAAATGCTGCGATCGAACGATCGAAGGATTATTCCTTCGATCGAACGATTAAATCCTTTGAATCGAACGATTCGAAGGATTTTAATACAACGATCGAAGGAATATCCTTCGATCAAAAAAACTTAGGCAAGCCTATGGGGACCTTCCCCATAGGCTAACATTGACTTCGGTAGCTTTTAGCTGCCAAACTAGGGGGTCAAAGTTTTTTTTAAAGAGGCAGTACTTCGACTATCGAATGGTCGAATAGTCGAACGATTTTTAGTTCGAATCGTTCGATTCGTAGTCGTAGTCGAAGGTCGAAGTAGCCCATTCGATGGTCGAAGTAGTCCAAAAAACACTTCGAAATTCGAAGTTTTTTTACTTCGAATCCTTCACTCGAGCTTCATGAATCAGCCCCTTAGTGTGAAAAAAGAAGTGGCGGGATTCCATCCCGCCCCAATTCAAGCACTGCATCTAAATTAACAGTGCATCGGACTGGGATGCCAGGGGCCCACAAGAAAAGCTGAAACCATGGAGCCATTCTATTTTTCTTTACATGATATATTTTTCCATCTATTTTATGTTTCCAAACAGAAATAGGGAATGAACATAAAATTGGTCCTGGCATCCTGGTGGGCCAGTCCGACATTGGCAGTATATTTTATTACTATGTCTAGATTGGTGTGTGGAGGCAATTCTGATACCAGATAATCATTCAGTCAGTTCATACTTAGCAAGTGGCCCTTAAAATATGCTTAGTATTAAACATACTTGGCCAAGCTTATAATTTATATGTTAGAGGCAGAGGTGGTGATGTAGGTGTATCCAGTAATTGTGGAAAAAGCACAAAAGCGAGTTCTTGGAACTGCAGCAGAGAGTAAAGTGAACATTAGGTGGGGAAACAATGGATTTTAAGTTTTAAAGCATACCAATATGAAGGGTTATACTTGAGTTATACTTTTATAACTTATGGATCCCCAACCTTTTGAACCAGTGAGCAACATTCAGAAGTAAAAAGAGTTGGGGAGCAACACAAGCATGAACCATGTTCTTGGGGTGCCATATAAGTGCTGTGATTGGCCATTTGGTAGCCCGTATGTGGATTATCAACCTATATTGAGGCTCTGTTTGGCAGTACACATGGTTTTTGTACAACTTGCCTCCAAGCCTGGAATCAAAAATTTGAGGCCACTGGGAGCAACATCCAAGGGGTTGGAGAGCAACATGTTGCTCACGAGCTACTGGTTGGGGATCACTGCTATAACTAGTAACATACTGTATTAACATATTTTACATTGCTGAAGGATGAAGTTAACTACAGTGTGCAATGTAACATGCATGTGGTTCCCTTCATGCTCTCTATAAGTATAATACATGATGCAGGATATGTCACCTCTACACAATACATGGAAAAACATCAGGGAAATTGAACATTTATCATCGTCAGTCAGTGGGGCTCATTTATAAACAGTGGGCAAATTTGCACCTGGGCAGTAACCCTTAGCAACCAATCAGTGATTAGCTTTTTTCAGCCAGCTGCAGGTTGAGCAGTGAAAGCAATCATCTAATTGGTTGCCATGGGTTACTGCCCAGGAGCAAATTTGCCCACTGTTTATAAATGAGCTCCAGTGTGTGAACACATTTTCCACATTTAGGCAAATGCAAAATGTAGTAAATATAACCCACCACTTATAAGATGAGTGCTTTTTCGAACATTAGACCAAAGAGTGGCGTCAGCACATATATTCCCTATGAATTCATAAATCTCACAATATAGATGTTTTATCTGGCATACGTTTTGAAATATCTTTTTAACGCACATAGAATGACATCATCATATCACTTAAAATCAAAACTTTGTAGATGAGGAAAATGTTTATTAAATTGTAGCATTATTTAGGAAAAAGTGGGGGGAAAAAAGACAACTAATAATGATTTTAAATCATTTAAATGCATGCTAAATTTTGTAGCATTTATGCTGTGATGACATTTCTTTGTACTATTGCAGTGAGCAATCATGCCACCCCTATACAGCTGGGAAGTTACGGAGATCACTAAGGACTCCAATAAAAATGAATCAGAGTTTTGAGGAAAGGTGTAATACTTTTCATCAACATCTGACTCCTTACTTGCTGTGGTAGGATGCTCTAGGCTAAAAAAGGTTATTACTGTAGAGGTTGTCCATTTTTAATGTGAAGGAGTGGAAGATCCTTGTTGAACAGGGGTTCTGGAGAACACAAGGATAATTTGAGCCTTCCTTCTGTATTGAAACTATACCAGGGCCAAGAGATGCCAGGGAATTCTTATGGGCAAAGCAGATTAGATACATTTCCCCAAAGGGAAAAAACTAGGCCTTAGCACAATTGCACATTGGCATAAAAGAAGTATAACAATTAGAAAACTTGCCTTCATTGGGTGACAAGTAGTGGAGTCCACAACAGGGGCCCATGTTCCTCTATTTAGATTCCTGCCATATATATTGGGTAGGAAGTGTTAATTTACTATGTATCTAGAAGAAACATTTTTTACATACAATTGCTCCAATGCTTAATCTTTGGTTTATGAAAAGAGTTTTAGCATTTAGCTAAATACGAAAATCGGATTGCTAATTTGCATATTCAAATGAAAGAAGAATGAAAACAATTATCCATAGCAATAACATCACATGCCTTTTACCGAAATTCAAATTAGGTTCAACTGAACACACCTGAATCCATATCCTACAAAGAGTTCTATGACTCCTGAATTTGCTACATTCCAGGAAATCTAAGGCCTAAAAACAAGATGTAATATTTAAAACATTAAAGTATTTTGGGGAAAATATTTACTTTAAAAAATATTTAAAAAAAATTTTTTTATTCAAGTTAATAAAACTGTTCTTTCCTTTCTTTCACAAAACAGCAATTCTGTCTTGCTTTCTGTCTGAGATTCCTGATGTCTTTATAAATGAGTAGCACATGACAGTAGTTAGCGTCTACTATAAAACATACTGTTTATTACACGGAAGGATTTTAATTCAATGGGATTATGAACGACTCATATAAAACAGCTAACAAAGGTTAGCAAAACATAAAAAACATTTCCAAGACATTAATGTAGACATGTAGACAATGTAGTACTTAAAGGAATACTGTCATAGGAAAAAAAAACATTTTCAAAACACATCAGTTAATAGTGCTGCTCCAACAGAATTCTGCACTGAAATTCGTTTCTCAAAAGAGAAAACTGATTTTTTTATATTTAATTTTGAAATCTGCATGGGGCTAGACATATTGTCAGTTTCCCAGCTGCACCCGGTCATGTAACTTGTGCTCTGATAAATTTCAGTCACTCTTTACTGCTGTACTGCAGCAGCCTAATAACAGAACAATACAAAGATAACCAGAAAACAGCTCCCTAACACAAGATAGCTGTCTGGTAGATCTAAAAACAGCACTCAATAGTAAAATCCAAGTCCTACTGCGACACATTCAGTTACATTGAGTAGGAAAAACAACAGTCTGCCAGAAAGCACTTCCTTCCTAAAGTGCTGGCTCTTTTTGAAAGCACATGACCAGCCAAAATGGCCTGAGATGACTGCCTATACACCAATATTACAACTAAAAAAATAGACTTGTTGCGTAGAGTGGATTATTTGCAGTGTAAACAGTGTAATTTAGAAATAAAAACAACATCATAAAACTCATGACAGAATTTGTTTAAAGAGGATGTGTGGTTGAGATTAAAATAGGGAAGTTTGGTGATGATTTTTTTGCATTAACTTGATCAATGTATGCAACAATATAAATATCACATTGTGCAGGCTTTGATGTTGTTCAATGAGTAATTTCACTTTTGATATTATTGTATTATCAATATGTAGAAAAACAAGCAAAGTAAATGTGGTATGGTACATTGTCGTGTGTTTCACTGCTTTTCCTTTTGCACTAATTGCGGCTTGAATTTTATTCTTTTATTTAACAAAAATCCGTTTTAGAGGTATTTTAGATTTAGTATAGGCATGCCAGTAACCATGACTGATCTACTGAATAACATTCTTTTGCTAAACCACAATTACATTCAAGGTATAACCTGTTAGGGTCCGTTATGACTAGACTGCACCTCACACTTAATGAGTTGCTGTTTGGTAAGACAATATTAATTCTTTTGTTTGTTTCAAACAGCTGTAGAAATAATTACTTTAAAGTGAAATCATGTTTCCTTGTCCAGGGGCAACACTTGTCTTAAAATGCCTTGTAACATAATAGTTTAGTGTTTTGCAGGATTATAAATGGAGTGAGACAAGCTGTTAAGTATACACTTGTGTAATTTAACTTTCAAACATCCTATGCTCTTCTCTAGCCAGGTGTTAGTGTGATGACCTTTATGACAAGCATTAGGTAATTATAGACCAGGGGTGTCCAAACTTTTTGCAACAAGGGCCAGATTTGGTGAGTGAGGTAAAAAATGTATGGGGGCCGACCATTCAGCCTGACATTCTTTGATCTATTAACACAATTTAACTCATTTAAACAAGGGATTGCGTAGCCGTAGCAGTAATATTTGGGAACTTTAGTGAAATGATCTGCCACTTGGTCTATACTGCTGCCTGTGTGCTTAAGGTGTTAGCAGTAGACACATACTGGCACATAGTGACGCGCCGCTCTCGCATAATTGACACCTTCAGCCCTAAAGAAGTATACGAGAGCAACGCATCATTAAGTAGCAGCAGTATATACCAAGTGGCATATCATTTCACTAATGTGCCCATATATTACTGCTACACCTACGTGATTTCTGATCGCACTGTGCTGGCGGCCCACATTTTTATTAATTTCATGACGGAGGCTGCAGGCCGGTGTAAATTTGAAAATGGGCTGCAATTGGCCCCTTGGCCCGACTTTGGACATGCCTGTAACAGACAGATTGTACAACAAATATCCTTCAAATGGCATTTTACTACTTTCGCACCTGTATATGTCTATACTACTCTTTCCTAACCTGACCTGTACCTGTACTGGTACACAATGTTTTCAAAAATTTAATATTACTTTTTAAGCTATGATAACACCCCATTACATATGAAAAATTGGAAGAAAACATTTTTTTTCTAGAGAAATGTAGCTATCATAGTTTATGGAAAGTTTTCATATTTGCCACAAACTGCATGTCAGCATTGTTCATATCGTATGAAACATCTTTGCATTTCAATTTAATGCACAACAGACTTCCTTAGACTTCAGTAAAAATGATGATGATCAGCGCTAGATTGCATGCAGTAGGTTGGAAGTGTACAATAGAGAAATAGTAAAATTTCTTCATGTCATGGGAACTAACTAGCTGATGGCCCTACCCTGATCCTTAGGATTTGTTAGTGGAAAAGCATGATCAAAAATAATGTTGTATCTGTGCATGAAAACAGTGTGTAATGTAAATTATATTACAGTAATTTGATTGATTTAGATGAAAGATTAGTCACTTTTACGCTTGCAGTGTTATTAAATGACTATGTCACCATCCTTTATTTTGCAAAGCAGCTTTTTCATGCTGTAGGGTTATGGGGAAACATGGGATGCTGACAGCGCAGATTGAGTTAGGAGAACCTCTTACTTCATAACACCCATAAATTCCTTTCAGCACTTCCCATAGAAAATCATGGGAAATGCTTTGCCTGTGGCAAGCACTGGTGGTGTCTGGCAGAAATGAACAAGCAGTGCTCATCTGTCATTGCCATTTTCTGGCAAATATAGAATGTTTCCAATACCTTCTTATGGGACACAAAGACAGGCAATTAAAGGCATTTTGCATATCAATGACACAATACTTACTTATTCTGAGCATTTATGGGGATTAATTAACAGAATGGCTGTGATGAGAAATCTTTCAAGGCAAAGGTAACATCTCCACAGCAGTTTTAAAATACTGTGTGTAATGTTATGAAATTGACTGCACCCTTCTCTAATTTTCTGGTTTAACACCTCAACAAGATAATCATCTTTCATGCCATTGCCCCTATTTATTTTAGGCCATTTAGGTAATATTTTAAAACCTACATGTAATTCTTAAATGCAGTATAGTGTGTAACAGTAATTTGCGATCACGTGACATAATATTTGAACTTTTCTAGTCAAGTGCAAAGTGTTACATCTGGCACTTATCGTGAACGTGCACTTACCTCTCAGTGCCAACTGAAGCATGATAATTTACATAATGCTGTTGGGAACAGAAACTCTCTTAATATCAGAGCCAGAATATATGGACCACAGATTAATTTTTTGGGTTAACTGTCCAATTTAATTGTTTGCCTATTGCGTAGTCATGTAGATAACCATATTGCTACCCACTCATTATTATGTGGAAGTTCAGTTTTCTCATAATGTCTGATAAATATACAGGCTGAGAATCATCTTCTACACTAGCATTAGCCTCTTGTCCTGCCTGCACCCAGAACTATTGTTACAGCCTGGGCAGGCCTGGATTTCTACTTGGTCTGCTCCTAGGCCTGAGAGTCCCCATGAGTGTGCTCCCCCCCTCGTCAGCGTGCCCCCTGCCCTTCGTACCAATCCTCCATAGCACTGGGGATTAGGTGCACAGCATTAATCGTTATTGACTGAAAGTGACGTCACACATGTTCACGCATACACATGTGCATGCATGCCTCAGACTCTAAGGAGGACCTTTGAAGATTGTGAGAATGCAGTAGAGTGATGGGAGACTTGGAAAGGAGGGCTAAAATTGGGTATTTCCCAAATAAATAGGGGGATTAACAGCTCTGCATGTTGACCGGTTTAAATTGGAATGATGATGTCATATAGTGAAGTCTGTGGGGCCAAAAAACCTGGTTGTCCAACTGGCCCAAGGGCCTCTAGTTGGACACCGTACCTTAGAGTATAAGCTCTATGGGAAAGGAATTAAGTATGCATGAAAATGTATTACACTGTGTTGCAAATAAGTTTTAGCTGTGCACACAATGAAAAAGAATTCCACTGTTGGAATGTTACAGCACTATATACTGTATACCCAGGCAAGCAGCTTCTTCAAGAAGAAAAGAATAAAGTAGGTTAAAAGGTCAAGTAAACATAAGCCACTTCATAATAGGGACGAGGAATGATTTCAATGTACTTATTTAATCCTAAAACTTGTAACAGACAGAGCTACTTATAGATAAGTCCTGCACTAAATTACCAAGTTTGTGTCAAACTTTAAATATTTGTCCCCTTATTCTGTATTTCTCTAGTGTTCAGAAGTAGAATGCAGCAAAAGTTTTCAAACAAAAACAGGGCCGACTTGGAGATTTATGCATGAACTTAACTTTGCCAGGGCTTTTCACAGTGACAGATGCTTTGACCTCAAAATCTTTATCACTGTAGCATAAACAACAAAATCAGTCACTTTGTGATATGGAGTGGCAAGTTAGGCCAGTACTGGTAGCAATTCAAATAAACCTTTTTATATTTCTGAGGTGGAACATTCTGCACATTACCCTGCAGAATATGTGTAGTATAAAGTGTATATTAGTGATGTGCAGGTAATGTATATCTGATTGGGTGGCTTCAGGTTTTAAAGTGAGGTTATTGATGGATTCAGACAAGTGGTGGTAGTCTTTGGTATTGCCAGATGTCAGTGTCAGGAACATCAACATCAAAAAAATTATTTTAAAGAAATACAAATATAATGCAGTGTTGCCCTGCACTGGTAAAACTGTTGTGTTTGCTTCAGAAACACCATATAAATAAGATACAAATTTATATAAATAAGATGCTGTGTAGCCATGGGGGTAGCTATTCAAAGGAGAAAAAGCTAAAGTTACACAGCAGATAGCAGATAAGCTCTGTAGAACATAATGTTATCTATTATCCACTATTTATCCTGTGCCATATAGCCTTTTTTCAATTTCCACCATTGCTATTCAGCAACTTGTTTATATGAACTATAGTAGTGTTTCTGAAGCAAACAGAACAGTTTTACCAGTGCAGGGCAACAGTACATTTATTTTCATTTCTTTAAAACACTTTAATTTTTTTGGTGTTACTGTCCCTGTGCATTGCATCCCCTGCTTTCCAGTGAGTCTTGCCTTTTGGTTAGTGGCAGGGTCATCCACCTCAGGATGTCACAGCCAGGTTCAAATTGAGTTAAAAGTAAAGATCTGTGGGCTTGGGTGGGTGTTGGATCCCTATCTTTGTGTGACCAATGAATTACTGTGTGTGGATGTGATAGGGACCCATAGATTGTAAACTCTATGGGGCAGGGACTTAATGATGTATAATCTCTGTAAATTGCTGCAGAATATGTCATACATAAATATATGTTATATGAATATTTTATACATACATATACAAAACAGTCATACAATTATGCTATGCAAACATCTACTAAGGTGGACTCATTTTGTGTAGAAGAGTGGGGACATATAAGTTAAAATAGAACTTAATTTTTTGCTGAATGTTTTGGCACTGTGTTTAATACAGTGACTTTTTTTTGTCAATTTGCAAATCTATTTGCAACCCTGCTCTTGCACCTAGCCCTTTGTAAATAATCCTGTTGTTTGAACTTTGCAAGCTCTTGATTCCTACAGTTTGGTTCCCACAAATTGCATCAAGTCTCTTAAAAAACAAGAAAAGTATGGTTAATTGAATATGAGAGTACATTTATGGTGTAAGTGTATTGTGGGTTTTTTTGGGCAGGGTGCTATAAATTGTTAACTGAGTTCAGAAGAATCTAGTTTGTTTGACTGTGTAAGTATCATTATAAACATGAATGTATAAAGCGCTAACATATTCCACAGCTCTGCAGAATAAATGAATACATTAAATATATAATTTACATGCAGAAACACAAAAATAACCGATGTAATAAATGCCTTTGGATTGTAAGCTTTTGTGAGCAGGGTTTTATTCTATAAACCTTGGGTGCTAAATTACTGTAAAACCATTATTCATTATAAGATAATATAAATATTTATATATAATATAAAGCTATGTGTAGCTTGCTTGTAATAGGGTAAAATGTTAATGGTTTAATATAAATGTTTATGTTTAATTAGTGGTTAATATATATATTTAGGTTGGCCACTCAGGGGAACTAGAGGATAATAGTTGTAAGGGAAAGTCTCCAGTGGGTGGAGAATAGGAAGTTATATAAGGGAATGCAGGAAATGATTTTTAGAGATGCGTCATAGAAGAGGTAGTGAGCCTAGGTAGTGTGAGGCCTAGTGGTGCAACAGTACACTCTAGGAAGTGTAAGTGAGAGAGGTAACGAGCATAGGCAGCTATGGCTCCAACTAGGAGTTAGCAGGCATAGTGTTCCCAGTGGGAATCCTGCCAGCCAGGGCATAAGAGGAAAAGCTAGGTCTGAAGAATGAGCCGGCCAGGACCCAAGAGGGGTGCCTGTGAGCATGTGCCCCCCCCCCCGGCAGTGTGCAGTTACTGAAAGTGTCAAATTTTGAAAGCTGTGAGATTGAGCCCTGGGAAAGTGCTGCTGCTTAACCGAAGGCCGTGACAATAAAGAGAACATGTCTAAACTGCAACTTTCTGCATCATGTGTTTCACTGAAGGTTTCCACAAAAGGTTGTGGTACATCAAGGGCAAACATGGGTACAGCACTAGTGATATTTGCCCCCATTACATGCTGGTGCTATACAAATAATGATGTTAATGTCTGTGTTTATGGAGGGTTTAGTGTTTGTTGACATTTAAATAAGAAGGAAAGGCTACAATTAAATAAGCTTTATATATAAGCTATATAAATACACTAGTTAATCCTCAAAGTAATGCTTCTCTGAGTCCTCTGTCAAAAGAAACACATAATTTCTTTCCTTTTATTGTGTACAAATGGGCTTCTGTATCAGACTTCCTGTTTACATCATAAACCTCCAGGGCTAGGGCTTGAGCCTGCTCAGTTTGCTCCTCTCTCTTTCTCTCTCTCTCTCTCTCTCTGACCCTCCCTTTTCCCCCCTCTCTTATCCCCTCCCTGCTGTAATCTGAGCCCAGAGCTATGAGTGAGCAGGGAGAGACTCAGGCAGGAAGTTATATCACACCAAGCTGGCAGCTGCTATCCTAAACAAACAGAGAGAGAGCTCCTAGAGCTGTTTACTCATGTATGGTAATGCATTCTGCAAAATAAATATAGTCTTATAGCTTGCACTATTGTGGTTAATTTATTCGCAATGACTGCTTTGTTAGATTTCCTTCTCCTTTAAGTGTAGGTTTACGTTTATGTGGATATCTGTGTGTGGTGAGGATTTGAATGCATAGTTGTGCATGTGTTTGCTGCTATGGTAACCTGGATATTTGCACTAGGATTCCTTTATGCATGTTTGAGACTTTTCTAAAATTTAGCTTCTTGTCTACTGGTTCTTTTATGGTTGGAACATGTTTTTGGGGTGTTTTATGAAAAATTATTTTGATTCCTGAAGTGTAAATATTACTTTGTTAATATAGATCAGCATAAGTGACATGATCTACCATGCTTGAATGACCCTTCAGTTTTTTTATGTGAGGAGTTTCTCTATCTCCAGTAAACTGTCCAGAATATAACCATCTACTCTACATACTACCAAATACCAATTTCTTGTATAGTATCTGTATAGCGCTCCATGAGGGCAAAGCACCTGACAGCAGAACAATAAATTAGTAGAACAGGCAGGGGTTACTGCAATAATAAGTACAAATAAGTTCAAAAATACAATACACATAAATAAATACAGTATGTGCTGCCTATAAGTATAGCTACAATACAAATTAAGTGCATAGTTACAAGGAGACAAGGTTGGAGGTGCCTGCCCAGTACAGCTTACAGTCTAAATGGAAGGGTAACTTACAAACACACATTGGTGGGATATTAAGTGCTGTAGGTTACAGTGAGAGGCACTACCATATAACTGCCAGTTCCCAGTTTAGGTGTTATGCAAGTGCTAACAGTGATACTGGCTCCCCTTAATCCCTGGATTTGAACTAATGAAAGACTAAAGCTATGGTGTTAATCTGATCATTCAGTCCCTTTGCTATAATTAAGAACACACAGGGGGCCATAGGTGTGCTCTTGTGATATTGTCCTCATTCAACATATTTCTAGTTTTGTAATTGATATCTGATTGTATAGGGGTGTCCAAAAGGTAGATTGGGATCTACGAGTAAACCTTTAGCTGGTGATCAATAGATCTCAAGACAGAAGATCTCAACAAACAGCTTGTCTAAATCACCCTCCTGTTTCATGCTTTTCATTCAGATATTAATTATTTTCAGGTTACATAAAAAATAGTTGTTTATTAAATATAGCAATCTATATGTTCTCATACATCAATATTTCAGTAACATTATACATGGAACAGAATGCTAACAATGTTTTTATGGATGTAAATCATAATGGGACAATATCACTAAAAGTAGACCCCGCATCAGTAAAGTATGGGCACTCCTGGTGTAGGCCATATTTTGACTTTCTCTATATGGGTTAAATGCAGCAGCCAGCATTGGCTTATAGACAGTCTGCTTAAGTTGTTCAACTAATTGTGATCTTGGACAAGTCATCTTCAATGCCAGTAAAATGTAGAACATCATTTACTAACATATGTGGGTATGTTACAAATGTGACTTACAGCAGACTGCTTAGAACTTTTTACTGATTGGAAGCATCAGACTTGGGGCCCACTGGGGCTGACACCTCAGGGCCCCATATTACCCCTGTTCCAGTTGTGAGATTCTCCATATGCTGACATTGAAACTCCTCTCGCCCCCAGCATGTATCCAGTACTTTTCCCTTGCGGCTGCAGTCAGGGGAGGTCAAGGGTGGTGGGGAGGTCAGGGGAGGTCAAGTGTAGGAGCTGGTTTGGGTCAGTTTGGCTCACTGGGTTTTTCCCTAGAATCCAACTAGCCCAATCCAGCCCTGCTGATTGGATGCTATCAGCTGCTCAATTAAAGCAAAGTTATATCTGTCTTAATAAATGAGAGCCCTAATTTTACATTTTTAATTAATAGCATTTTCCTGTAAATGAAGTAGAATGTGAGTATAACACTGTATAAGTGAATACATGTACTATTTTTATATTTTTGCTAAATATCGATTCCAAGGTACATAATGAACACAATAATGCAGACATTATCTTTTTGAGCATCAGTAATAAACATACAAAAGAAACTATTGTTAAAAGAGCTCAGCTGAGAGCTAAAGGTCAGTTGAAGGATATCTTGGTGCTTGAGGCCTTTCTTTAAGAGCAAATTATTGCAGCTATTATTTTTTACATTGTCCATAAAATCATGCTTCATTCAAAGGTGTCTTCTACACATACTTTCTCAAGCACCAAGTACTGTAAATGCATGCATAAAAGTAATGGAAGTTTAATAAGTCATCAGTAAGTTTATCAACAACGTATATTTTCTAGTAAAATACTTTTTTAAAATGTCAAAGCCCATTTTTAAAAAGGAGAAACATATAGTAAAATTGACTTGTTTGAGGTTTAACCTATGTAATAGATTTTATTAAAGGGAGAATCAGTTACTTTCACTAGGATTTTTAGACTATAAAGAGAAGGCTAAAATCTTACAATAATGAACTGAAGGACAATAGGACATGTTTGTTAATATTATAACTTATAAAAGTAGAATTGAAGGCATCTTTGTATAAATATACTAAGCAATAATTTTAACTTATGACTTCTCCAAACCAACAGAATCACTATGTGGCCAAAGTAAAGGCATTTTAAGAGGCTGCAGTGTGTCACAAGCTTGTATGCCTTAGTCTATCATTTTGCTAAATGTGGAACCTAAACTCTTTGTAAAATTTGCATGAACTGGCAAGCACTGATGTCTGAGGAATCAGGGTCAGAAGAGCAATCTTGTTCAGGCAAAGGTTAACACAATATGAAAATGCAATATGAAAATACAATACTAATAATGAAAGAAAGGATTCTGCAAGTTTATACGTTTGACACATTTTAGCATCTGCACAATCACACTGGTCAGCCTCCATATCAAGTGCTTCTTTGTATCACTTACTGTATGGTGGGTCTAGATGATATACTGTATGAGTGTACATCTTGGCTTATAATTTTTTTGCATGTTCATGCAATATTTAAATGTATGTAAAAATGGACATACACAGGTGGATGGTTGAGTATTTGCCTGTGTATGGGGTCAACAGTGTGCCATGGATGCAACAGGTCTGTAGCCTGACTGAAAAGATGCCAATGAAAGAATCATGGATTTTTTTTTAAGTTGCGTGTCAACCACAGAGCTATGGTCCTTTAGTATTAAATTGGTGACTGTTCACCAAATGCTCAACCATACATGTTTTGGAGATACATCTGGAAGTCATTTGCTGGAGATAACTGAAGTACTATTGGTCAGATTTATCAAGACATGACAAACGGGCCTAATTAATTTCTCACGTATGTTTTCTCAGAAACTAGTTAATTTATCACATGTATTATTCAGTGCATCTTGAGTATGAACACCTGAGACACAGAGTGGTACAACCTTTCCACAGCCTTCTGTACAATCAGTTTACTAACTCAGTTTGAGAATTTTCAAGTATACTCATTCTGAAAAGTAGCTGATCCGATAGCCTCTGCTCATTTATGTGTGCACAAAACTGTCTAGTTTTGAACCAGACCCTCCGATTTTCGGAAAAGGGCTGTCCAAGTCAAAAATGCCAGCTTGTTTTTTTAAATTAGGACCAAGACTCGTGCAGCAATAGGGCAATCATTGGTTGCCACATCATAGCCCAACCTCTGTGACAAGTACACCCTGCCTCTGTTAAGAACTTGCAAGTGCAGTTATATGAACAGTCTAAATTAGTGTTGCACTCTCTGTGGCAATAAAAAGCACGGTACAAGATTGCACATGTGAGTAGTTTTTGTCAGCATGTCGAAGGTTCAGCAAAACTACAACTCACAAAATTTCCAGCCAGGTAAAGACAGGGGGGAGTTATAATTCTGCAGCAGCTGGAGAACAATAACATCTTTATACTTGAGATAACCACTTTATAAACTAAATGTTGGCACCATATAGAGGTTAACATAACAGAAAAATACATTTCCCCAAGCTCTTAGATAATATTGTATACCTGTACGACTCCCCTCCCTTAAAGCTTTAATGTTACATAAAGACAGTAATGTAACTTATTCTAAGAAAATCCATTCCTGCTGTCTATGCCAAAGTTGCATGCACTTATGATAAAACACATTTTATAGCATTTCATTAATTTCAGCACTTGATGAAACATTTCCAAAAGCAATAAACCTTTCCATATTAGATACTTTTATCTGGCTGATAAGGACCAAAGGGAACCAGGGTAGAAATGCGCGAGTCAGGCTACAATGTAAGGCCTTATTATTAACGTGTTTCCTATTAGCTGCAAGGATATACTACAATATATGAATCCTTTGCTGTGGGAGATTGACAGTGGAATCTGTAGAGAGTATCTGCAAGATATAACCAATACATTTGCTCATGGTGTTATTTAGGGGAAACAAGGATTTGCACTGTGGTATTAGGTAAAGCTTATGTAGATTTTATAGTTAACATGTTTTGCATTTCAGTATATTGTGGCATTACTAAACATTTTAAATAATGAATGTTTAATTGAATTCATTATATAAAAAGTCAATGCTTCAAATATGTTTAACTTTTTAAGTAATACTTCATGATTCATGATTTATGATTTTGACAAAATCATACCATTTCTGCAGAAAATAAATATTCAGAGATTGCTATCAATGGTACAGGTGTGGGACCTGTCATCCAGAATGCTTGGGACATGGGGTTTTCTGGATAAGGAATACTTTAAGTCTAAAAAGTCATTTACATAGTTACTTTACATAGTTAAGCTGGGTTGAAAAAACACCAACCTCCATACCCTCAAATACCAATATCTATATTAATGTAGATTTTATTATCACTATAGCTGAAAGGCATTAATAGAATCTGCCATCACAACAACATCCAGCAGAGCATTTCATAACCTCACTGCCCTCACTGTGAAGAGCCCCCACATTGCTTCAAATGAAAGTTATTTTCCTCTACTCTAAAGGAGCGGCCTCTGGTGCAGTGAAAAAAAGATCTTCTGCTAAATGTCTATAATGCCCTCTCATGGCTGTGGAGCGGGCAGCATTACTGAATTTTTCTTTTCTGGTTGTTTTTTTTATATAGCAAAAAAAGTAGAATTTTAGTAAATAACCCCTTAAAACTGGAAACTAAAGTTTGGTCCTGATAGATGTAAAATATAACTTCTAACCTTTATTTTTAAACAATAGCCACAAAAAGACAACCATAAAATAAGTGAATTTTACCTAAAATGAATATTGGTTTGGTTGAGTATAGTAAGGACAGACTCACAATCTGTTCTCACTTTAACAGGAACATTGGAAGGAATATTAAAATATATTTTTTTCAAGACAAGCTGGAATAGTAACATACAATAATTGGAGAGATTGGCAAAGCATGACTGACATGGTTTTACCTTCATGGACTAACATTTGCTGGTGTGTGATCCAAAGACAGAAAAATCTGTTAGGTTAAGGGTGGTACGGAACAGTTGTTCTCATTGAAAAAAAGATGCTTGTAAGGGGACATGACTACACTTTAAAAGTACATTAGATACATTATAGATATGTAGGGACCTATAGGATCTATTAGGCTCCTATAGAGTTAATCCCCTACCTTTGCTTAAATTCTCTTTTCCCTTGTTATTGGGCCAAGCCCTTCTAACTGGTAAAGTGTAACATCTACACCTACAGTATTGGACAAAGAGTGTAATGACACTCCCCTGCCACACTGCTATATAGTGCTGTGTAGGGAGTGGCCTCTTCCTCTTTGGCTCCTGGTGTCTGTGCTGCTAGGTGTTTCCCATTGAGCCTGGGATCACCAAGGCCCCAGTAAGCCATTTACCCCAAAGGGACCTGTACCTTTGGTGCTGAAGTCGGGAACCAGGCAATCCCGTGAACGAGGATTAGTTCTCATCAGGGCAGATTCTGTAATAGTCTCTCTAGGAGAGAGAGATAGCCAGATATATGTAGTATGAGCAGTTGTATGCTCCAACAAGGAGAATAGCAGGGAGTAGCCTCCCAACGGCTTCTAAGGTGCCTTTAGTGTAGGGAACTCAGTGATAGGGAATTCAGTTTAGCAGAGCACTGCCTGACCCCTACTTGATCGATCCTGTTTCACATTGGTCACTGGTCTTTGAGAGTGAGATATTCTTCCTACTGTTTGACTTGAGGAGTGACATCTGTACATGCTGCATCATCATCAATGCTATCCTTTCTCCTCTGTGATATGCTAATTCCTACTACAGCTCCTGCGTGAGTAAACCTGTGGTCAATTGCCTTTGCATATTGTTGTGCTAATAAATCATCTCACTTGTTTTCACTATCTAAAGAACCTCCTGGTGTCCATTATTCTATTTTAACACTAATTAGCCTGTGGGTTGTAGTTTTACACCATCTTAAAGGGGAAGCTTCCATTTAGCGAAGGCTCCGCCCTGAGTGTAGTTTCACAGTGTAACCCATGCTCATACACTAGCTGGACACCCTTAACCCCTAATTGGCAGGATAGGCCAAGAAAGCGTTACAGATACATAGCAAGAGAACTTTGCTTCTATTAAATGGATCACTGCATGTGATCACTGCATAATATTGGTATATACAGTTTATGTGAGTGTATGCAGGAGTCAGTGTGAGTGTATGTATGTAAATGCACTGGGTGTCATCTGGAGGGATTCAATTTGATAGACTTTGGTCTTTTTTTCAACCCAACTATTCTATGTAACTATGCATTGCTTTTCAAAGATATGAAAGTGGCATTCCATCACTTTCAATGACAATTTGGGCCCTGGAGGGCACTTGCTATGAACAGAGTCTCAAACCCAGAGCAAACTCCAAGGACCCTGTCACAGCTCATCCCTCTGCCTTTAGCAACCACCTTTGGCTTTGGGAGGAGCTGTCCGCTACTTGGGTGCCGCCAGGTCTTAAAAGACCAGTAACATCATTTTTTTAAAAAAAAAAAAAAATTTGTTTCTACTTAACGAAAAAAACCCCCCAAGGCAGTTTTAACCGCTGCTTTCGTATTCTGACTTGGCCTGTGACTCCGGCTACGCTTCTACCTTACGATTGTGTACTGCACTGCCCGATTGGTAACGACCCAGCCTGTAGCTTTCCCACACTTCTAGTTATCCACTTCAGTACCATGTTTAGTTCCCTTGCCTGCCTGTAGCTCTCTCCCTGGTCCTCTCATATTAAAGGACCAGTAACCTAAAAAAAAAAAAAAAAAAAAAAAAAAATTGTTTCTACTTAACGGAAAAGGCAGTTTTAACTTTCAATTCACAAACTCTTTATTAAGAAATTACTTACCGATTCTCTGCTTGCGCATCTCTTAAGAAACGGTGACGATCCATCGTGCGGCACTCGATTTCTCCTCCCTGCCTTCTATAGGAGATAGCAGGGAGGAGATATTGAGCAACACATGACGGATTGTCGCCCTGTCGCCGTTTCTGAAGATGAGTGCAAGCAGAGAATTGGTAAGTTATTTCTTAATAAAGAATTTGCGAATTGAAAGTTAAAACTGCCTTTTCCGTTAAGTAGAAACAATTTTTTTTTTTTTTTTAGGTTACTGGTCCTTTAATATGAGAGGACCAGGGAGAGAGCTACAGGCAGGCAAGGGAACTAAACATGGTACTGAAGTGGATAACTAGAAGTGTGGGAAAGCTACAGGCTGGGTCGTTACCAATCGGGCAGTGCAGTACACAATCGTAAGGTAGAAGCGTAGCCGGAGTCACAGGCCAAGTCAGAATACGAAAGCAGCGGTACAAATCAGGATCCAGGGGAAGAGTAGAAATACAGGCAGGAATCAGGTCAGGGAGCAATCAGTACAGAATCAGGGTCAGGCAAGGTCAAACACGGAACAAACTACTAGAAAAAGCACCCAGGAACTATCAAGATAGACCTACATTGGGTTTAAATATTTGAATTTTCGCGCCATGCACGATGATGTCAGATGCACGCCTCCTCAAAAACCCGGAAGCAGCGGACGCACTTTAGAGAAGACACACATTGACCCGTGAAGAGAGTCCTGGGCGTCCCTGACGACCCCCCACTAGACCACCAGGGATGAGTTTTCCACAACACTGTTTCAACAGAAACTATTGGTCTGAAAGCCCACTTATGAAAACAAAACACAAATCAGTTAATAAATAAAGCTTACTCTTATAAATAACTATGCCAATATATTTTACTAAACATTTATAGAAAATAAAAATTACTGCAAACTGTACCTATAAGTAAGTGTAAAATAACAATAAAAAGCATAACTAAAAGATAACCATCTATTCCTTTTGCAGCATTTGAAAACTGTGACATCTGTTTTTAATAGCAAATGTTCTGAATAAAAAGCAGAACACCAAGCAACAAAGGTCAGAAGTACTAACACATGTATTTGCATAGTATGCAGCCTGGAAACATTTGAGTAGTAAAAAAGCTCACATGTTCCAATGAAAATGAAGACTTTGAATTTAAATGGCTTGCAGTCCATGCCTTGTTTACTCTTCACATGCTCTTGAAAGGGATATTTTATCAGGGAGTGCCATAGCTTAACATTTTGAGGATGGAACTTGTCAGGGCAGTGAAACACGGATTCTAGGAGTGTCTAGAAATGTGGCATAGCCAATTAGTATCATCATTTATTACCAATGTATCTAGCAAGCAAATATCCATCCGTTATTAAACAAATACCCTTGATAGCCTTAGGCTTGCATGCCCTTTGAATTACTGGCAAGGTTGAGCAACATTTAAATATAAACAAGTTGCGGAGCAACATAAGCATGAAAAATTTTCTAGGGAGTGCTTAATAAGGGTTATTTGGTATTATTATTTGGTATTCCCTATGTGGACTGGCAGACTATGAAGTGGGCCAGTTTGGCAGTACACATGATGTTTATGCCTCCAAAACAGAAATCCAAATAAAAGCACCTGCTTTGAGGCCACTAGGAGCAACATCAAAGGGCTTGGTAAGTGACATGTTGATCATACACGACTGGTTGGGGATCACTCTACGGTATACCTTTGTAAATAGGTTGACTGCAATATTATCCTGTGATACTCCTGGTGGCATGCCATATTAGTGCACTTGTTATTGAGGGTGGTAGGGTTTTGCCAGAAATTCAAAGGATTTCATTCCTTCTCCTTTTGTCTTCCTCAACCTCAATCTATAACAGTGACCATACTGACCTCAGATGAGTAGGACTATGTGTAATAAAATATCTAAATGAGGAATGCTTTTCATTGCTGATCTATAATAATTTATTTATACAGTGCAATGTAGAATTATATAGCCAATGTACGTATATCTTTCAAAGGATACTATGGGGTTAGTAATTACACACACAGTTATATGTTACCATTCTATACTGACAAAGAGCAAATGTAGGTGTTGTGCCTGCAATCACAAAGTCCCAGCTTTCCTAACTCTGCTAATAGCTTACAGCTGGCCTTGAATATGTTCACATTATTAGCATAGGTCAACCCTTCCACTTTGCCCTGATCGCCAGCACAGCCATCAGCTCAGTCTCACCTAGTCCCTAACTGTGCTTGGCACGTGGATCAGCTCTTGAGCTTTCCCATCTGAAATCTCACAGGATTTTAAGTGCAAACTCTCATGATGACATCACTGGAGTCACCAGGTAGGGATTTTTTTTTTCTAAAGACACTAGTCAGCATCACCCTTCTGCCCCTCCCCCCAGACAAGCTTAAATACATACATTGGTGAGACAGAGGATTTTTAATTTTTTTTCTTTTAACTTCAAGCCTTAATGTACATCTGTCTATGATTGTAATTGGGTCTTACTAAATCAAACCAGTGTGAATAGCATTATGAAAGAACCTTTTTTGTATTTCCAACCTACCTGATTGTAAATGGCATTATTCTTTTTATAATTGTCTCAGGGCAGATTAAAAAACACACTTTTACACAGATAAGTTAAACATGTGGATCCCAGTAATAAATCATTTTGGCAAATCTCATCTATTTGCACCTGATTTCTGGAAGTTCACAAGGACAAAGACTAGGTTCTAGAATTTTAAGAACATATAATTATTCTGTCTATTAAAGAAGAGGCACATGTCACTGTGTCAACTCACACATACATGTATAAAAATATTCTTAATTAAATGCTTTGAAAAGGTAGACAAAAAACCCGAGGGCTTATTCAATCTATGCACAATATTAAACATTTGTAGT
This sequence comes from Xenopus laevis, assembly GCF_017654675.1. Lineage (NCBI taxonomy): Eukaryota > Metazoa > Chordata > Amphibia > Anura > Pipidae > Xenopus > Xenopus laevis. The sequence goes on along the minus strand of NC_054374.1, from coordinate 51,217,297 downwards.
GATGGGCGAATTTGCGCCGTTTCGCTTCGCCGAAAAATTTGCGAATTTCGCGCGAAATTCGCGAAACGGCGAAAAATTCACAAAACGGCGCCGGCGTCTCGTTTTTGACGCCGGCGCCCGTTTTTACGACGCCGGTGCCCATTTTTTAGACGCCGGCGCCCGTTTTCCTTTTTTCCAAAAAAAATTTGACGCCGGCAAATTTTTGCCGCGAATTTTCGCGGGCGTTTCGCGAATTTATTTGCGGGCGGCGAATCGTGCAAATTCGCCGCGAATTCGCGCCTGGCGAATAAATTCGCCCATCACTAAACATTTGTATTAACTTTGCTGTTTTCAGACATAATTAACAATTCCTCAGGGGAAAGCACATTCACTGCTAGAGGGCTTCAAAAGTGAAACAGACATGTTACATTTGGTTATTTATTACATTGTTAATCAATTAGCTAATGGTTAATTATATGTCTGCTTTCTGCAGACTTTTGTTTGTTTTTGTTACTTTCTGGGGGGGGCACACTTTCTCAAGTTCAATACATTTCCAACAAATGTGACTGTTTCTATCTATGAAAAGCCTTCCATTTTTTTTATTTGCATTCAGTCTTAGTTTCTTTTTTGCTTAAAGGCATTCTGTCATGATTTTTATGGTTTACTTTTTATTTCTAAATTACACTGTTTACATTGCAAATAATTCATTCTACCATTTAAAATTTTATTCTTGAACCGATAAATGTATTTTTTTAGCTGTAATATTGGTGTGGAAGCAGCCATCTCAGTACACTGTGCCTGATTCTGAGCTTTGAGAAGTAGATTCAAGATGGAATTGCTATTGTTTCTCCCCTTCCCATTTTATTTACCATGACCTAGCTCCATAGTGGTACACATGAGAAGAGCACCCAAGCAGGAAAAGCATTTTTTTCTGCTTGGGTTTTATTATTTTACCTACCACTAGGTGGGGCCTATCAATGCCAAAAAATCCCTCAGCAGAGGTGTCAGGGAGCTGCTATCTGGTTAGCTACCCGTTGTTCTGTTGATAGGCTGCTGATGGGCTGATGGGGAAGGAAGGGAGGTGGATGCTATCACTCCAACTTGCAGTGTAGCAGTAAAGATTGAATGGAGTTTGCAGAGCACAAGCCACACGATGAGAGCACTTGGGAAAATTACAATATGTCTTGCCCCATGACAGATTTTAAATTAAACAGATTTCAGTGCAGAATTCTGCCTGAGCAGCATTATCGGTGTACATCGGTGTACAGTTTATAGATGTAAAGAAAAAGGAAAAAGAACAAAATCCTGTTTGAACAATGAAAAACAAATAAATATATACTACATTATATGTATAGTATTGTGGGGTCACATGCAATAAACAACCAAACTGTAAAGCTGTTAAACCAAAGATTAATAATACAAAGAATGTTTTTATAGCGGTATAGAATCCCTTATCTTGAAATCTGTAATCCAGAAAGCTCCATCTCCCATAGACTCAATTCTATCCAAATAATCCATATTTTATAAAAATGATTTCCTTTTTCTCTGTAATAAGAAAGCAATACCTTGTGCTTGATACAAACAACAATAAAATTAATCCTTATTAGAAGCAAAATAATCCTATTGGCTTTATTAAGGGGCAGATTTATCAAGGGTCGAATTTCGAAGTAGAAAAAACGTTGAAATTCGACCATCGAATAGAATACTCCAACATTCGACTCCGGAGGATTTTAAACATTGTACGATCGTATTCTGATTTTATTACGATTTTATAGTACGATCGTACGATTTTCCTAAAAAATCTTTTGACTTAAAAAAACTTAGCAAAACACACAGGAGGTTCAACATAGGCTAACATAGCACTTCGGCAGGTTTAATATGGCGAAGTATTGAAAATGACGTTTTTTTAAAGAGACAGTACTTTGATTATTGAATGGTCGAGTATTCAAACGATTTAACTTCGAATCGAAGGCAAAGTAAATTCGAAGTATTAGTATCCTATACGATGGTTGAAGTATCCAAAAAATTACTTAGAATTTCAAATTTTTTTACTTTGAAAATTCCCTCGAATTCACTTTGACCCTTGATAAATCTGCCCCCTAATGTTGAAATGATTTTCTAGTAGATTTAAGGTATGTAGAGCCAAATTACGCAAGGATCCATTAACTGAAAAACCCCAGGTCCCTAGCATTCTGGATACAATTTATGCAGTACAATTTCTAAATACTTTCCTGACTGTCAGCAACATTTTCTGAAAATATGGGTATGCAGAAGAAGCACGAGTCTTGTGTGAACTACAGAGAGATACAGATTTGTAGGTACACCATATACTTACCAGTCCCTCCCTGTAAAGGCAGCCAATCTACAACTGTCCATCACACTCATAGGCCAATGCCTAGCTTGTCAGTGAATTGGCAAACATGGTGCAGCAGAAAGCTGATGCTACCATGCGCCCCTGTCCTATGTTTATTATAGTTCTTTAGTAGGGATAAAGTCATTGATAAGGAAGGCTGTGGCTAGTTAGCTCAAGGCCATACCAGTTTAAGTCATCATAGTTTCTGGAGGGTGATCACTGGAGAAGTAACTATACATTCACCTCATACTAAGAAAATCAGGAAAAGAAATTACAATGGTTGTTTAACTGCCATGGTGATTCTTAAGTTTGGAAAGCTCTATTACACCCACTAATTGAAGACTGAAAGCATTGTACAATGTGAAAAAAAAATGACATTATACATTTCCTGGATTATCCATTTAAACTCTGGAATTATTGTGTATATATATATATATATATATATATATATATATATATATATATATATATATATACACACACACTTTCCTTAAGCGTCCGCACTCGCTCCTTCCTTTTAATTGGGGTGCATGATCAATTTTCAGCATATATATGAATCTTGGAAACAGTTCATTCCTGGATCAGCACTCCCATTTCTTGTGTTTAATAGTGTTTTATTTATACACACATGTTATAGTATTCCAATGTTTCGGTCCACTCTGGGACCTTTCTCAAGGATAACATATACCGTGGAAATCAGTTTGAAAAACTGATAAAACTGTCATAGTGCATGTGATACATAGCCATCGAAAAATGCTTGCATTTAAATATATTAACATAGTGATTTAAATATATTAAAAAAGGAAAAAAAATCCTTCAAATCCTTCAATGCTATCATTGTGTCAATAGTGTATCATTGTGTCAATAAAAATATTTCATAAAATCTTTGTGCATGTTTCCTCCTTTAAAGATACAAAATACATTATACGAATCTATTACAATGTTACAATAAAAGACTTTCTCATTAATGTCCTTTTATTTCTCTATATATCTTCTTATTGTCTAAATTATTTTAATTTGTCAGATATTTCTGGAAAGTTTAATTACCTCGTTTTCCTTGTATTCTATATCAACCATACCCATTTTGACTATTCAGGCCACGTGGCACCACACTATCCAGTTCATGAATCCAGAATGTTTCCTTCTTCTTCTTGTAGTAATTCATTTTCAAAATCACCACCCCTGTGGTGTGGCTTTATCAGATCTATTGGCATGCACCTAAATGCAGAGGCATCGTGCTTAGCCTCTTCCTAATGCTTGGCCACTGGTTGCTGTGCTACGTCTTTACTGCTTTTGATCTCTCTATCTGGATTTAGGGCTGCCCGGATGCTCGACCTATTTTTCTCCAATAGACAGCACTCCAGTTATAGTAAAACCGTCTTTATTGTTTATAGGACAGCAGCACAATGCAACGTTTCGAGCGGCACTCCACTCTTTGTCAAGCATGAAACACTACACAACCACCTAACCTTAAATACCATGGAGCACAGTGCCCCCTGGTGTCACCACATATTTTAACAAGATATAAAAAAATTTTTTTATAAAAATTACAAATTGTCACATGTATCTCTTTGTTTTACATGGGTTAGTTATCTTCAAATGTATCCATATTATCATATCAGAAAAGAACTTGAATGTGTCCAATGCTGGTTACAATCCCAGAAAAGAGATACAAAGTATCCATATAACAACCTATAAGAGATAAAATCATTTTAAAATCAGCAGCTATTTCAATAAAAATGGATTCAAATCATATTCATGATTAAGTCCATTTGGGGACAATGACCCTAATCTTCTTATCCACTGCGTCTCCCTGCGTAATAGTTCCTTATCTCGTTCTCCCCCACGTCTCCTTCTTGGGACTGAATCTAGAATTTGAAACCGTAGCTGACTTATAGTGTAACCGTTTTCATTAAAGTGCTTGGCAACCGGTTGATTTAATTTATTCCTAATGGCTGACTTATGTTCAGTGAGCCTGTCTCTCACACACCTAACTGTTTTCCCCACATATATTTTTCCACAGGGACACTTAATGCTGTACACCACATGTGTGGATGCACACGTGAAAAAACCTTTGATGGGGATACGGGTACCCTGTAGGGGATGGTATACCCATTCTCCTTTGAAAACATTACTGCATTACTGCAGTGGCTACACCCACAACAAGGGAAAGTCCCATTTTTAGGCATTTTAAGAAAGGTTTGTTTACATTTTATAGATGAGCCAAGATCTGCTTTTACCAATTTATTTCTAATAGTGTCTGCATTCACATATAACATAACTGGCGGAGATCTGAATGCAATTTTATCTGGGAAATTTCTAGTCAATAAACTCCATTCCTTCCGTATTACACCCGAGATCTCATTACTCAATAATTGTAAATGTAACGGATGCTCGACCTATGCATACTTATCCTTTCTTTTAATTGCCATACTGTTTTACCACAGTATAATAGTTCACAGGGGCATTAAAAATGTAGACCAGAATTTTTGTCTCGCATGTCATCCTGTGCCTGATCTTATACTTTTTCCAAGTTTGTGGGTGTGTGAAGTGTGTGCTTAGAATCAGGCTATTACACATCACACATCCCGTACACCTGTATATCCCTGGGTGCGGGTTCAAAAAATGCTCCTGTCTCTCTTTAGAATACTTATCCACTGGATCTGAAGGGCTTAACTGTTCCTTCAAATTCCTTTTCAAGGCTTTCAAACTATTTAAAGCTGATTTGCACAGTATATGTTATCCTTGAGAAAGGTCCGAAGTGGATAAAAATATTTACATGCTAGGTGCAAGTAAAGGTGCAAGTAAAGCAATAAAGTGAGCAGTGCTATTACCAATATAATTAAAAACAGGCTAGAAGACGGCCTATCAGCCGTCAATGTCGGGCAATCCTTATACATATTTTAAAATAAATATATAATTTTTTTACACAAGGTGGAAGGCCTTTTTGAAGTAGGATATGTCTCAAGCTAGTCATCACATTACTTCAACATGTTACATTTGTCTAGCTACAATATGTTACATTTGTCTGGCTGTTGGCAACCCTTGATGTTATACTTGTATCTAATTCTATTATTGGAAAACTGAAACAATGCTACGTGTGTAAATTTTTGACATTTTGACATTGTATCCAATTATCATCACATAGTAGCTAAAACATCCAGGTCATAACTAGCCAGTTCTGATGAATTGACTCCACAACTACATTCACAGACGGGTTAGAGGTATATATGTCATGTACATTTCAAGAGTTATATATTTAACAAAAATAGATTCTTACATGTTTACATATTAGCCAGCATACATGTATTTAGTAGAATTTATATACCACACAATTTAATTTGTATGTCCAAAACGCTTTTCTTTGAAGCAACATACGGTCAATGTCTCCTCCTCTGGTTAAATCTGCAATGCAGTCTATAGGCATACATTTCAAAGAGGCTGGATGCTTAGCCTGCAGCCAGTGCTGTGCCACAGGTTGTTTAGATATGTCCTGTTTTGTTTCCTATTTGGGTTTGGGATCAAGAGCCGCTGTGATGGTTGAGCGGTGCATACTAATGCGTTCCCTTAGCTACGGGAAAACTTGTAGGCAGCTAAGGGAACGCATTAGTATGCACCATCACAGCGCTTCTTGATCCCAAACCCAAAAAGGAAACAAAACAGGACACATCTAAACAAGCTGTGGCACAACACTGGCTGCAGGCTAAGCATTTTTTTCACCAAAAGACTCTGGGGCAGATTTACATATAGTCGAATATCGAGGGTTAATTAACCCTCGATATTCGACTGCCGAATGTAAATCCTTCAACTTCGAAAATATCGAAGTTGTAGGATTTACCGCAAATAGTTAGATCGAATGATTAAATCCTTCGAATCGTTCGATTCGAAGGATTTTAATCCATCGATCGAATGATTTTTCTTCGACCAAAAAATTGTAAGAAAGCCTATGGGGACCTTCCCCATAGGCTACCATTGCACCTCGGTAGGTTTTAGGTGGCGAAGTAGGGGGTCGAAGTTTTTTTTAAAGAGACAGTACTTCGATTATCGAATATTCAAACGATTTTTAGTTCGAATGGTTCGATTCAAAGTCAAAGTCATAGTTGAAGGTCGAAGTAGCCAATTCGATGGTCGAAGTAGCCAAAAAAAACCATTCGAAATTCGAAGTTTTTTTATTCTATTCCTTCATTCGAGCAAAGTAAATGTGCCCCTCTGTGTTGCTGGTCATTTCTACATATATATATTCTACAATTGTTGTACACACATATTTTACTTAAGAATAATTACCAGGAAGGAATGAAGGACTACATTTTAAGAAAATAAAAATGTATAATAAGACACATGTTAATGTCAAATGGCTGTGAATAATAGTTCACTTTTATAATTCATTGCTTGCCTATCCCTCAGGCTGCTGCTTTGTCAAAGCCCAAACATTTATGATTGCATATTACTAGCCCATGACTAATTGATATGCTCAGATGGAGTCAGGTGCACAGTTTCAGAATCTAATTTATCATCCCTGGAGGTTCTATCTCCAAGTGGGAGGTATTTGCAGAATAAGTGATGAAGAACAGAGATGAGAAATGGCTAACAGAAGTGATCTGTTCAAACCCCAAGTCTTTTCACATTGATAAAGGCACATTATGCTATGGATCACCCATCACACAGATTCTGAAAGAGTATCAAGTTCTTTAATTATGCCCATCAGAACAAAAGGCAAGTTAATCATGCATGGCTAGTACTGAAAGGCACCATCATGTCACTGGTGGCTGCACTTTCAAAGGAAACCCTGCCACAATTTATTTCTTAGTTCATATCGTGTTTAGGAGAAACTAATGGTTTAGTAAAACTGTTTTTCTTGTTAATATGTCAGTCTTTCTGTTATATTTCATGATGTCACTTTAGATAATTAAGGGTAATATTTAAGAACCACTGATGATAATTCATACTTAGCACATTTTAGATACATTAATCAGTTATGACATTTTTATATTTTTAATGCTTAGAAATGTAATGTGGAACTATTACACAAAAGAAAGGCAAAATATGTAAGCAGTTCAACTTGACCTTTGCACTCCCTGCACAGACAAACAACAAACTACCACCTTCCCAAGAGGAAATCTTCCTACTCTATCTACCAAAACACTGCACATTCCCTAATTTCTATCAGGTTTTATTAATATTTAAATATATATTTTTTTAATTTTAGTGTGTTACAGCAGGACCCCGATTTTACATACTGAAATTATATGTTCTACCAGAACTGGATTTTACATTTTCCTGGAATTTATTTAGTTTGTATGTTGTCCCCTGGCAAAAATCAGGGTACCACTGTATAATGGTAGCTTATTTATTTGTTTACTGAGCAAGCTACCCCCTCTACTTTTAGACTGTAATCTCTACATACAAAAATTGTATTTTACCTTTATGTTTGATCAGGGTCGGACTGGAGCCTTGAGGGCCCACCTGGGCTGTAAAACGCAGGGCCCTCCTGGCAGTTTCTAGGGGCCCCTCCCGACCCCTTAACTCCCTATGCGCAAAAGATGTTGCACTGCACGAACAGTTGGTCAGCTGGGGGAGCAGGTCTGGCAGGGGCTCATGAGGGCCGGGCCCATCTATTTTACAGTGCTATGGCATATGCTAGCTCTTTATAAATAAGTGTTATTAGTATTAATAATAATATCAGAATGGAATAACTAAATCACCCTGTGGGGAGGAGGGGATTCAATAACTCATAATATCAAGTCATACATAACTAAAACAGGGTTTAACCATACTCCAGTCACTGAGCAATTTGCAACCTATACTGAATTCTAAATTGCTTTAATTTAACAAAACAAAAAGAAAACCACACAAACACAATTTCTGGAAGTGGAAGATGGGACTGAAATTAATATATAATATGCCATAAAAAAATCATGCTAAAACAAACTAGGACCGCATAAATTTGGCCCTGATCACTGCTTTTGATAAAGCAATAATAGCTGCTTCTACTGAAAGGAATATATAAAAAGAGGAATAGGGTCAGCCTATCTTTTGCTAACAGTTTATAGAAACTTAATATGAGTTACAAAATATATTAAATAGGGTATACATTTATTAAAATAAAACAGAATTGACAGAAGAGCACAATATGATCTATTTTATCCAATATACCCAATGTTTTATTGTCTTATTGGTCCTTGTACAATTTTTCATTTTATTTTTTCGTCCCTGGTTGTATATTTATGTATATTTATGTAAATAGTCTTGCCCATTCCTCCTGCTGCCCAAGCTTGAGCTGATCCTTATGGACTAAAGGGTGACAATGGTTGTAGCAACAAGCATTTGTCCAATATTTAATAACATTTGAGCTTATTATTTATAACCTCGACTGACTATACAAAACAACCACTGTATTGCCAAGGACAAACATGTTCTCTTCTGAATATATTACTAAATCAAAAAGTATGAAAGCTGAAGTTCTGTATTCAGCCAAAGACTGTAGAGGATAACTGTACTTTGGGAGAGCCAACTAGCAACAGAGACACTGGCACATGGGAAAAGCGAAAGAAAAAAAGAATATAAAATGCCACACAAGGCAGGACTTGAACATGATGGTGGGGGAAATGATGAATGTGGGAATGGTCAACTGGGATTCCATTTGTAATAACATTTTAACCTCTGCTATTATTTAACAAATATGTCACTATTATTAGAAACCTACTATTACAAAATAATTTCCTATGACATAATACAAAAATATGATTTTATGAAATTGAAACAATAATAAATCAAAGAGAAAATTGTATATCTTTAGCACTCCCTTTTCCTGCGCTTCATCATCTGAATATGTTATACTTTTCCTGAAGTGAATTTAGCCTCCTCCCTGGATAAAACAACACAGCAATGTTTTGAAGGCTCTATATAAGTACACTTGTATCATAAAGTTATTTTGTCAGTTTGTCTGTCGGATTTTTATAAACAGAAATGCAGCTGCTTATATACAATCTGTTTTTGTCAACAGTGAGGACTCAAATATTATTTAAACTGTCTTCTTCACCTTGGGGCATTATGTTATTGTAATTTTTCATATTTTCAGCAGGAAAAAAGTGAATGTTTTACTTATAAATTAATAATCGGGTATAGCCAATTATATGGGTATGATAAAAATAAGTTACTGGACATCCATCAAGAATACAATAATTCATCAAGGCCCTTGTACAAGAAGTTGGAACTCTTTATTAGTAAATATAATATAATATAGATAAGGTCTATTATTACTTCTGATAAACTGACTGTCTTTGAAATAGACTTTTACCTTGTTTTCACATTTTAATACTAATTCAGAAAAAACAAAACTGATGTAAAATTAAAAATTTCCTGTGATGGCAGAACCTTCTTTATGCCACTGTTTTCTACTTTTTGCAAATGAATCTACTGTATATGTTTTTGAATGTTATGTGCCTAAAACTGTTGTGGAACAAAAAAACTTACACTAGACTGTAGTGAATTGACACCTCAATGTAATTTCTCAGGGATTTGGGAATGGGAGAAAACAGAAGACAATTTATTACAAATAAAGTACCAGCAAATTGACCATTTTTAAAAATGACTACAACCCACTGCAGTGTAAAGTGCTTGCACCCTTTTTAATGCATGGTTAGCAATGCTTACATGCAATAATTTCATGCATCTGCTTTTTAAATTTTACTATGTAAAAGCAACAGCTTTGAGCAATTATGTTATGCCTTGTCATAAAAAAAGAGAATATGAAAATGATAAAAACAGAACATTTCAGGCGATATAAGGCACTGAATAATTTTAATGACCACTTTTACTTTTCCCCATTCCTGCAATATCCATATCACATTTATTTAAAAGTATCCAGTCGTATTATGTTAATAAGATATAGAATTTAAAACGTTAAATTACACTCCATCTCTGATCAATCCCCTGCATATGGGGCATCATGGCTAGGTATTGGTGGTAATTTATTATATAAAGTACATTTATTCAAATGGGTGCCAACGTTTAAATGTCACCGCTGTTTCCATGGTTTATTTTAATTTTTTTGTCCCTGGCAAGAAAATGGGGCAGTTTGTTGTTCTAGAATATTATGAATCAGTTACAGTAGGCTTAAAAACATTACACTGTATTTTGAAATACATGCTGTAATGAGGAAGCATAAACTGTACAATTAAAAAAAAATATCTGCTTTCTGTAGCATTTTAACTGATTTCTGCAAGTCGCTAAATATACAAAAACAATTTGTACAGCCAAAACATTGCAGAATTTTATGAATTGCCAGAATTTGCAGAAACATCTTTTCACAGTAATTAGGTGAGCAATTTGGCAAAACAGATCAAAAACTTCAACAGAATAATATAATAAATGAAATTGTATTTTTTATATTAGTCCAGAGAGTGGGTTTTATTCAGCAATTCGTTATTCTACTATTTCGTTATGGGGTGGTACATTGATTACAAAAGGCAAATGATCAGAAAACAAGCCACCAAAGAGATGCTTAACCTCTTCCCAAGAGAGTCTATTGTGAGCATACATGAAAGTACTCAAGATGACTCAGTTGCTTGCCTTAGCACGTATGCCTCCCAGAAATCATGGTGGATAACTTGTCTTGTCTTTTACTTTACAGACTGTTAATTGTCAGCAACACAGTTACATCATTCATAGTGAGTAAAAAGACTTTAGTTCAGAAAAAATATTTTCTACTCCCAATCTAATGAAACCACTTATCTCAAAACAATTATGTGGCAAACTCAGCATGATCATAATATATTATTTCAAGTAAATTTTGGCTAATATGCTGTGACAAATCCTGTAAATTTTTCCAAATTGATTTAAAGGGTATATATAGTCCACTTCTAAAGAGGAATTTAATTTTGTTTAAAGAGCAAGTATGGGGATGGCACTCGAAGCACTTCGTTTTCTAAAGTCGCCCGAAGTTTACTCATGAGGCAACTTTGGCGACTTTGGAAAACATATCGATCTGAGTTCCATCCTGCTGGCGATTTACATTCTAGCCGGCAGGAAGGCAGGGGAAGGCAGTTTGGGGAGATTAGTCTCCCTGAAGAAGAGGAATTTGTCGCTAGGTGACTAATCTCCCCAAATCTGAGCGTGTGTCTCTACCCTAAGAGTTGATAAAAATCCCATGCTCAGTGTAGGTTCAGTCATTTGAACAACTGCCTTATATAATCCTGCCCATAATTTCTCAAAACCAAGAACAATAGTACATTGGAAAAACCCTTCTAAGGCTTGTAGGGTAGGCATGCTTCAGTAGACCCTGCCGATTTCCATGTAAATTAGTACAGTCTATTTAGAAATGAGTGTGCTAGCTGAGATCTAATTATTGGCTAAATGTGAATAGGGAGCTGAGCTTTGGTCCATAAATAAATGTCTGATAAAGAAGATCTAATTTATAAAGAGTGATATTATTATCCTCTGGTCATATGCTAAATTCATTTTGTTTTTATTGCATTGTTCATATTTCAGATCTCTGAATCAGATGTAGGTTTTGTTGATTGATGTCCTTAAGGAGTTTGATAGAACCATATGTCCTTATGTATGTAAACATTTTTTGTCACTTTTTTTTACATTTTTGTGCTCAGATATGTTTCTATTGGAGACTTATTCAAAATATTCTTATACATACTTACTAATAAGTAATAGTATTATTATTATCATCCTTTTCTTATATAATGTCATTGCTTTTATGCAACACTTTACAGAAAAATAACATTCCTGGCACATTAAAGCTAACCATTGAAGGGACATAATTTATGAAAATGTTGTGTTCAAGGAGATTTGATTTAAAAAAATATTAAAATAATAAAACATGATCTATTCAAATTGTTTTTAATATATATTTTACTTGCTGCCAAGAGATGGATTAAGATGGATGATAGTTTAGTCCAAACCATATATATTTTACTCCTGATACATTCCTGAATAAACAATACTTGAGAAATACTTCTGTCAGAAATTGGATGGATGTACAGTATCTATAGGGCAAGGGTTGGTGGACCTGTCTCAACAGCCAAGAAAATGCTTACGAATTACTGTTGTTGGATTTTATAATGAATAGCTGTCTCTATAAAAATTACAAAAGCATCAATGAAGTCTCTATGCAGATAAACATTTTACAACCACCAAAACAATTCCAATACATCTTTAAAGCTTTACTAAGGAGCAATAGTATACATTTTAGCAAGTGAAGAAAATGAATACTTTTACAACGGCACAATCATTTTGATGTCTTTCCCTTTTAAAAATGTTTTCTTTTTGTGGAGTTTGCTAATTTCACACTTTTCCCAACAATTAATGGACACCATTCATGGAAAAAAAAATGATTTGTTGTATATTTTCATAAAAATAGAAGCCTGTGATGACATCTTAGATTAAAGTAATTAGAAAATGAGATTTTCTCATCCAATTGAATATGGGCCAATAATTTATTTGTGCCTTAACGCACTTGGGGGGTTATTTATCAAAATCTAAATTTATCGCAATATTTTCTGCTACAAACTCTGATCAAATCCGCTCAGGTTTTTTACACTTATGTATTATTACATTTTCCCGAAAATTGGCTTTGCGGCAAAAAATCAGATTTTCACAATTTTTTTGGACTTTTTCATCCGATTTTCAGGATTTTCAGGATTTTTTCGTAATGTTCACCGTACAACTTTGGGCTATTGCCCGAAACCCAGCACAGATCAAAAAATCATTGGGACTTCTCCCATTGACTTGTATGCAACCTCGACAGGTCTGAGATGCTGGATTTTCAGATTTGTACTTTTCCATCCTCGGGGTTTAATAAATTCAAAAACAAATTTTTCATGATTTTTGCATTTGGAGTTTTGCAAATAACTCCCTTAAACATTCTTTTGAATGAGGAAATCTTATTTCCTAATTTAATTCCAGATGTTCGCATAGCTTTGTACATCTGAAAACTATTTTATCCTATTGGCCTAAAACCAAATTGGCTCTTTAAGGAGCTTTCCTACCACTAACATCAGACTAACTGGCCTAAAGTTTTGAGCTTGAGAACGGGATCCCTTTTTGAATAGTGGCACCACATTAGCAATTCGCCAGTCTCTCGGCACCATGCCAGACCTGAATGAATCCTGAAAAATTAAGTAAAGAGGTTTGGCAATCACTGTACCTGGGATGAATACCATCTGGCCCCGGACCTTTGTTTATCTTAACATGTTCTAGTTTCATGAATTTCATCATGTGTAAACCATGCATCATTAGTTGTATTACTAGAATTGGGACTATTAATAAGGAAACCTTCATTACCTGGTTCCTCATTTGCGTATGTAAGGGCCCGAAGGCACAGTAGGAGTGCGGACCAAGGAGGAGGCAGGTAGTAGCCAAGTTCGTGGTAACAGAAGGATAAGGCAAGAGAGTAGTCGAGGTTCAGGCAAAAGGTTCAATCCAGGCAGCAAAGGGTCAATCCGAATAACAGGCAAGGTTGGTACACAGGAATCAGTCAATAATATCACACCCAGGAATTCACGAAGATAAACCTATACTTGGGCAAGGTCTGTAGTGTCCAGAAGGCTTAAATAGGCAGAATTGGTGCCAAAGTTTGGGCGCAATGACGTCATGACGCTGACGTCAAGACGCTGGCGTTTGGACGCTGACGCACGTTCTGACGCCGGCGACCATTCCGTCGCCAGCGACCAATCGGCGGGCGAGAAGATGCTGACGTCATCACGCTGCGACCGACGGGATCCACATGGGGAAGCAAGGGGTCGCCATTTTGGACGCCGTCGCCATCTTGGAGGTGAGTAACTTCCATTTCCATTACAGCGTAGACAGACGAAAAATATGAGTTCAGAATCTGAGCTTTTTTTTTTTTTTGCTCTCATCAACCAGCTGACCCCCCCAATATTAAAGGTCCCACCCCTTCCTGCTTAATTTTTTTACTATTAACATATTTAAAAAATAATTTTAGATTTTTTTTACGGCTTACTGCAATATCCTTCTCCATATAGATTTTAGCTTTCCTGATAGCTTTTTTGCATGATTTAATGGCCTACTTGTACCTTATAAATGATTCGTCTGTCCCAGCTAACTTGAAAGCCTTTCTAACCCACCTCAACACCAACACTTCTATTGAACCAGAAGTTTTGCTTTGTAACAACGTTCCTCACTTACAAGAGGAATATACTGACATGTATATTTATTAAGCAGCAGGAAATGAAGAGGCATTGCAGAGCTTTAGCTCTTTTCCCTTCCTTTTGGCTGACCAACAGAATTTTTAGTTGGGTTAAATAATCCTTGATTCACAAGGATCACTGCATTATCCATCTAAACACCCCTACTGATTTGCCATATATGCCACACTGCTCAAATAAATCTGTGTATGTATGGTAATCTTAATCCTATCCATTAAGTGAGGTATAATGTTTCTCACTGGGGGTTTATCAAAAGCAAGTCTGTGAAAAAAACCTGCTACTACCTTAAATGTAGTTACAATTCTATCTGTAAAATAATGCTTTAATTTGTAACCAGTCCAATACTAATGTATTGGGTGGCTTGTGTTAGAGATAATCATGATGGCTGATAAAATTCCTTTGGTGTGGACTGAACTAGGCAGTGTATGCTGTTCTCTCCCAATGAATCTGGAGAGGGCCCTTATGTCTGTCCTGTATGGAACAAAAAAAAAAAAGAGTCATCTGACCCCAAAGATACATATACACATATAGGGGTAAATCAAAGAGTGAAGTTCCGCCACTAGAGTGAAATTCCGCAGCTCTCCATTCATTTCTATGGGATTTTGAAAGGCGTATTTATCAATGGGTGAAAGTGAAATTTCACCCTTTGATAAATACGCCTTTAAAACCCCCATAGAAATGAATGGGAAGTGGCGGAATTTCACTCTAGTGGCGGAACGTCACTCTTTGATAAATTTACCCGTATATGTGTATACGTATCTTTGGGGTCAGGTGACTCTTTTTTTTGTTCCATACAGGACAGACATAAGGGCCCTCTCCAGATTCATTGGGAGAGAACAGCATACACTGCCTAGTTCAGTCCACACCAAAGGAATTTTATCAGCCATCATGATTATCTCTAACACAAGCCACCCAATACATCAGTATTGGACTGGATACAAATTAAAGCATTATTTTACAGAGAGAATTGTAACTACATTTAAGGGAGTAGCAGGTTTTTTTCACAGACTTGCTTTTGATAAACCCCCAGTGAGAAACATTATACCTCACTTAATGGATAGGATTAAGATTACCATAAATACACAGATTTATTTGAGCAGTGTGGCATATATGGCAAATCAGTAGGGGTGTTTAGATGGATAATGCAGTGATCCTTGTGAATCAAGGATTATTTAACCCAACTAAAAATTCTGTTGGAACTTCACTATTAACTTCACTCTTTGATAAATATACCCCATAGAGTTAAATGATCATTGGCAGTAAATCACCTATAATAGGTAGGAGCTTCCTGGGGAAAAATACTAACTAATAGACTAAATAAACCAAAAAAAGAGACAACCCCCAATCACAGAGCTACAATGCAAACCAGGTTTTATAAATATAAATTTTTTTTTTATTCAAAATGTATATGCCATATGACCTACCACCATGAATATTCACCATGGATATTAGTGGGCTTTAGCAAATTTAATAAGGGAAACATTTAAAAAAAAAAAAAAAAGATATATATATATATACAGTCAGTCATATATATACAGTCATATGAAAAAGCCCTCTTAATTCTTTGGAGTTTTGTTTATCATTGGCTGAGCTTTCAAAGTAGCAACTAACTTATGGAAACAGTAGTATTTTAGCAGTGACATATAGTTTATTAGATTAACAGAAAATATGCAATATGCATCATAACAAAATTAGACAGGTGCATACATTTGGGCAACCCAACAGAGATATTACATCAATACTTAGTTGAGCCTCCTCTGGATTCTGGATGGCGGTATTTTTGACCATTTGTCCATACAAAGTCTCTCCAATTCAGTTAAATTTGATGGCTGTCGAGCTTCTTTCTCATCACCCTGCCATAGAGATGTTGTTTGTGCAAATTGCTCTGAATTGTAGAACGATGTACAGATACACAATCTGCAGGAAGATTTTCTTGCAGGTCTTTGGAGGTGATATTTGGGTTGTCTGTAATCATTCTCACAATCCTCCGCATATGATGCTCCTGTATTTTTCTTGGCCTGCCAGACTTGGGTTTTACAGAAACTGTGCCTGTGGCCTTCCATTTCCTGATTATATTCCTTACAGTTGAAACTGACAGTTTAAACCTCTGAGATAGGTTTTTGCAGGTAACATTCCCCTAAACCATGATACTGAACAATCTTTGTTTTCAGATCTTTTGAGATTTGCTTTGATGAGCCTAAGCTGTCAAATCAGAAGCATAACTCCTCCTTATCATTAAAGTGGTGGTTCATCTTGAAGTTAACTTTTAGCATGTTGTTCTATAGTTATTCTAAGCAACTTTTTTTTGCCTTCAATTTTTCTTTTTTTATAGTTTTTGAAATATTTGCATTTTTCAGTCCCCATCTGACCCCATCTAATGTATGCTCTGTAAGACTACAAATGTATTGTTATTGCTAGTTTTTGTTACTTATCTTTCTATTCAGGCCTTCTGCTAATCATATTCCAGTCTCTTATTCAAATCAATGCATGGTAGCTAGGGTGATTTGGACCCTAAACAACCAGATTGCTGAAATTGAAAACTAGAGAGCGGCTGAAAAAAAAGCAAAATAACTCAAAAACCTTAAATAATAAAACCAATTGCTCTCTACATCACTAAAAGTGAATTTAAAGGTGAACAATCCCTTTAAATTAGAGACACTGCAGCAATAAAGGGAAAGAGATATTTATTCTGTAGTTGTTATTGTCTATAATTTTTATTATCGTTCGTTCATATTGAATAAATATGTAGAATATACTGTACATTGCCCATTAAACCATGATTAGTGATGAGTGAATCTGTCCCGTAACTGCAGAAAAAATTGTGAAACGGTGAAAAATTTGCAAAATGCATTGAAGTCAATGGGCGTTTTTAGGCGCAACTTTTTTTGTGCGAGTGACAATTTTTCTTCTTTAAAATGCACTAAAGTCAATGGGCGTTTTTTTCTTATAGAGACTTTTTTTGTCTTAATGCATTAAAGTCAATAGGCGTTTTTTTATATGGGTGTTCCTCTCTGCAAATTTTTACCGCAGATTCACGAAAAAATTTGCACATGTGGAAATTCGGAACTTTGTAGCAAATCCTTGGCTGCTGAAAAAATTCGATCATCACTATCCATGATACTAATTTTAATGATTACCTAAAGCCAGGATGGCAATATTGACTAGATGCAACAACCACAGTGGTGTCATAGAACTGCTCCATGCAGACTAAAGTAAAGTAAATGTTAAAAAAAGTCAATGTTTTTCATTACAAATGCTGGAATGCATCATTACGAGGTTGCAAATGTCTTCCAGGTGGGTTTATATTGGAGCACCTAATCCAAATGTAAATTGTCTCATAATAAACATTTGCAAGTTTAGAGAAAACAACCGGACCTTCTTGTTTATTGAGCGAAACATCAACAGAGACTGTCCTGGCAATAACTAACAAATAAGGCCATTGTAGGAAATGGAACATTATATCAGGGATGTCAAATACGCATCTCCCCAGCTGTTGTGAACTACATCTCCCAGCATCCTTCGAAATAACTTATCACATGTTATTATCAGGTTTGAAACATTATTGGTCATTGTGATACATGACAATTATAACTTTATACCTTTCCTGCAAATGTGTGAACATGTGGAAATGCTATTTGAAGACACAGACAACAAGGGCAAAAACATATAGTAAAACAATGGTGCTTCTGGGAGGCCCTGGGTTCAGCTCATAAAGCATCAATAACCAGTTCAAAATGACAGCAACGCAATTAAAAATATCCAGTTATCAATGGCCCCAATGTTTTGTTTTGCTTCTAGAGAGCAATTTCAAATAAATAAAATGACTTTGCCAATGAAGAATAAACATTTATGGTTTTATTGTGGGAAGAGGGAGTGTTACCCCCCCTCCCCAAATGCTAGTTAGACATGTTCTGCTACATTCGTTCTGTTACATGACTATTAATAAAAGGCTAAAAGCCATTTTTTTATTTACAACACCTGCTCTAAAACTGTATGTGCTTTGTGCCCTAGTGGCACAGAATTATAGGATGCCTCTTGGGCACAAAACACGTAAGGCTTTAGAAATTATGTTAGAAATATTATATTTTTATTTTCATTCGTGGCCTTTGTGGATTCGTTGAAGAAGCACTACCCATTTTTTGTGTGTCTTATTGCTTGCCACTTGTGCGAGCTGTAGATCTGGAGCTGGTGCATTTTTATTTCCTGTATCCTTGCTTTTGTTTAACATCATTGTGGTGTTTATACAAATGGCCTGTAGATGTCACTGTGCTCAAGACTTATAATGTGCATACCTTCTATACAGCGTGTGGTGTTAGAGTTCCTCCCTGTTGTGTAATGGCTGCATGAGCCTGTTAATAAAGAACTGTTATACTCTACTCATCCTCGGCTACCAAAACATGACAATCATCATATGTACTGAATCAGTCATGCTGGCTGATACATTAGAGAACTTTAAGAAGGGGATGGATTTATAGCAAGTGAGGCAATACAGGGTTATGGAAGATAGCTCATAGTACTGGTTGATCCAGGGACTGGTCTGATTGCCATCTTTTTTTTTTTTGCCTTCCTCTGGATCAAATAGCAGTTAGGCTGGTTTTATACATAAGGGAGCCTATTTATTATCCAGTGTCAAATGAAATTAGCCAAACCAAGGTGTAAAAAGCAAAAAGCTGTGTAAAAATGGTGATTTTATCAGGGTGTATTTTATTTTAGGCCATACAAACACCAGTTTTGCTGCAGTAATTTTACACTGCTTCAGACCTTCAGTTTTTTTACACCATATAATAAATATGCCCCAAAATTTGAACTTGATGGATGTGTGTCTTTTTTCAACCTAACTTACTATGTTACTATGTTACATCAGTGGTACCAGATAGCTGGAACCAACACCCTCAAAAATTTATGAAGTATTGCCCTACTTAATACACTCCCACATGTGTAAGGCTAATGCTGAATAGATTTGCATTCTCCAAGCTTATTACAAATGGGGGTCTATTATTTCTGGATAATGCTTCATTTAAAAGTAATTGCAGATGAAAGTGCTAATTGGCCCCAGGCAAATGACCACTTTTCCTATTAAGTGGTGCAGACAAAGCTTGCACCATAGGGTGCCTGACCGCTAAGGTTCATGCACATTCATCTTAGCAGAGGGGAGGACAGGGGAAGGAGGGGAGAGCGGCAGAGGGGAGGGAGGGAAGAGAGACAGAGAGGAGGGATTTTTTTTATTGAAATGAGATTAAACTATAAGCATCGCTAATGGCCCTAAGCTTTTCATGCCCAGTAGGCACTTGGGCTCCATGTGCCTACTAGGCACAAAACCAGGGCCATTGGAGAGGCTTACATTTTAATCTTATTTCAATAAAATACATTTTTACTTTTATATCTAAACTAGGAAAGGTTGTGGCCAGCCACCCAGAGAAAAATAGAGGGTAGATTGGTCACATAGTGTGAGAGTGCAAATTGACCACAGAATACCTTTATAGAAGCTAGGGACAATGCTCATGCTCACTCTTTATATTTACATTAGTCAAATACTAAGGGATGAGGCTCTTTAAGAGCATTTAGATCACTGCTACCTACAGAGAGGCATTTCATTGACATCATTGGGAATTGTCACTTCACTGCAGGTAATGGGCATTTTTTTTGACCTGTGAGCCATAGACCCTAATCAGATGACTGAATTTACTGCTTGATTTGATGGATATTTGAGCTGGCTGACTACAAATTTGACTTTACTGGGTTAATGTATTTATGTATAAATGTTCTCATTGATCATACTTTTAAGATAAAGGAATGTAATTTGCATTTTTTCTTTAAAAAAACCCAAAACTCATAGCATTTTTGCTGAAGGCAACAAATAACTTTAGTACATGTGTTTTGTACCAAAAGACAAAAATTAAGAAATTGCAACTGACCTGACCTAAGCACAGAACTATACATTCTCCATATCTAGTACAGATTATGCAATTAGTAGACTTTTCTTTGTTCAGTGTAACAAACTTTAACCATGTATGTCCACATTAGTGGTCAGGGGCCCATGAGTTTGTTATTGGAATTTTTTTTTTTTAATTCACTGACCGATGGGTCCGAGATGAGTGACCTGCCAAGTCCTCCCCCCCACCCCCCTTGCTGCCTGGGACTGGGGGAGACAATTTAGGCAAATTCAGGTGATGGCACACCCCCTTCCCCTGTGGCTTTGCAGGGCTGGCCTGGCTGCACTGTGCGTGTGTGATTGGTTTCTATTGAGTGTTGTTGGAGACGTCACAGCTACTCATCACTATCACGTGACTGTTCTCCTCTGGAAGAAAGAAAGATACTGCCTGCCAGTTGCTGCCCCTCCCTCCCCCTTCTGCTGTTTTGAAAGCTGCACTGGAATTTGAGGTGAGAGACGAAGTAGTGGGAAACAGCTCCAGCCCCCAAACAAACGCGACTACTAGCTACCAACCATTCCCATTACACATAATTGCACAGAACACACTTTAAAGTTGCTGTGTGTGTGTTTAGTGTGTGTTTATTGTGGGGGTGTGTGTTTGGTGTGTGTGTTCGGTGTGTAGGGTTGCCACCTTTTTTTAATAAAATTACCGGCCAGTGATGGGGTGGTAACGGCGTAACATAAAAAAGGGCGGAGCCACGTATAAATAGGCGGAATGTGACGTAAAAAGGGGCGTGCCCAAGTGTGGCGTGCTGCAAAAGGGGGTGGGGCTCCATCGCGAGAGGGGCAGAAGACTATGGAAAGGTAATTTTCTGCCGGAGGGCCAAGGGCTTTTGTTAAAGGTATTACAAATTACCGGCAGCTACATTGCCGGCAAATTTGTAATACCGGCCCCGGCCCTGGCAGGTATTTTACCGGCCGGGTGGCAACCCTATGTGTGTGTGTTTGGTGTGTGTGTGTTTGGTGTGTGTGTTTGGTGTGTGTGTTTGGTTTGTGTGTTTGGTTTGTGTGTTTAGTGTGTGTGTTTGGTGTGTGTTTTTGGTTTGTGTTTATTGTGTGTTGTGTGTGTGTGTGTGTTTGGTTTGTGTTAATGTGTGTTTTGGTGTGTGTGTGTTTGGTTTGTGTGTGTGTTTGGTTTGTGTGTGTGTGTTTGGTTTGTGTTTAGTGTGTGTGTTTGGTGTGTGTGTGTTTGATTTGTGTTTAGTGTGTGTGTTTGGTGTGTGTGTGTGTGTGTGTGTTTGGTTTGTGTTTAGTGTGTGTGTTTGGTGTGTGTGTGTGTTTGGTGTGTGTGTGTGTATGTGTGTGTGTTTAGTGTGTGTTTGGTGTGTGTGTTTGGTTTGTGTTTATTGTGTATGTGTTTGGCGTGTGTGTTTGGTTTGTGTTTAGTGTGTGTGGGTGGTTTGGTGTGTGAGTCTGATTGCATCTATGACAAGCATCATTTTCCCTTCTCCCTATTTGATGTAATCTCTGAGGCGTAATATACACTCTGTGCAGGAGTTTGTATTGAATAAGTTTATCTCTCCCTGAAACCAAATGACAGTATGGGTCCTCAGTAACCTCTTCCCAGTCGTCGTCAGTTAAATTAGGTATATCCGCCTGCCACTTTAGAAATAGTGCTGGATATTTTGAGTCCTGACTACCCATAAGAGCCTTATAGATTCTGGATACCACTTTTGTAGGGGAAGCATTCCATGCCTGCTCAATTTTGTTGGAGTGTGAGGGCAAAGATAAAGTGCCAAATTGTTCCCTGAAGGCATGCCTTAACTGTAGATACCGATATTGCAGGAGTCGGGGTGGTGACATATTTTGTTGTAGTTGAAGGAGAGTGGGGAAGGTATCATTCACTTGTAGCTGTTCCAGATATTTAATACCGTGTTGTGGCCAGTATAAGAAATCTGGAAAATGCCGAAAGTGGGATAGGCTATTATTACCCCATAGTGGTTGTTTAATTCTGATATAGGCCGTCTTTTTCCCCATGTGCTTCATCTCCAGCTGCCATATTTTAATTGGGGTAGTTATAGTGAGAGGTTGAGCTAACATATTTACCCCTAACCTGTACGGATCGTTACGAAGGGATTCCCAGGATCCTGCCGCTAAGGCTTGAAAGATCAATAATGGACTATTCGTGTCTGGATTAAACCAAGCATGAAGGTAGGAGATCTGCGAGACCACATAGTACTGTTGCAGATTTGGGAGCGCCAGACCGCCCATGGTTTGTGTGTGTTTAGTGTGTGTTTGTTTGGTGTGTTTGTTTGGTGTGTGTGTTTAGTGTGTGTGTGCTTGGTGTGGGTGTGTTTGGTGTGTGTGTTTAGTGTATGGCCAGCCATCGTGGTAACACCCAGTCCAGCAGCAGTTCTTGTGTGCTGCAGAAAGGATAGTCAGTGGGCAGAGATATAAAACTTCAGGCTCAGCCAGCAAAGGCTGAATTAGACAGCAGTTACCGCTGGCCAGTGGCTTTGCTTCACTGGGATCAGCATTGGGGTCTCACTCCCAGCCAGGCGCAGCTCGCCGAAATAAAGTCCTACCCTACAAGGGGGCCTTGTGGAAAGTGTAGCCTATGGGCCTCACGTGTCCTTAATCCGCCACTGGTAGATGCAGAGATTAATACAACCAAGTGTAGCGCTATAGTAAACTGACTTGTGCTAGGGCAGTTTAAGCTACTTTCCTTGGTGGGCTGGGACCACCGATAAGCTCTCTTTCTCAGGGGTAAGCCCACGCAACGGTGTGGAGGCAAGGGTGTAGTGTAACTGTAACCTGGTGCGATAGCACAATGATGGCGCCAGTAGTTCTTTAACAGTTAAACAAAGAACAGTATTTATTGAACAATAGCACAGAGATCATTTAGCACATTGATCCACAATGGAGCATAGAACATACACAGCAGCATAAAGGAAGCCTATACTCACAGCACGTATAGGCTGAATCCCCACAGGCTAGGGAATATACAGCAGAGAGTAAGTTGACAGCATGTGATGGGTATTGCCCAGTTTTCAGGATATCTTCCAGTGGCAGACTAGGGGAACTCCTGACATCCCTATCTCAACACTTGGTTCCTTACTCTGGGTCAGTAATACCCTGGGATCTTAATCCCTCTAATCTCCTCGGCAGAGCCTTGAGATGGTCAACTAAATAACCTCTCTATCACTCCTAGAGTCATCTATAAAATGAGTATAGCTGTCTAATTACTAGGGCCAAGGCGCCTAGGGTCAGCACTACCCATTCCCTTCCAGCCTGCTTGGTTGGGCTAAAGCAATGGAACCAGAGCACATGGTTCCTAAACCTTTTATACTCTGGCACAGTGCCATCTGGTGTACACTGTGTGAACTGCAGGGGTTACACAAGCACAAGGTCCCCATAAGGACCCACTGAGGTGTCCATATTACTAGGGATGTGCCTGTCTGTAAAGTGTAAGGTTGTCTAAGATTTTCACATCCCTACATTCTCCCCCTGGTTAATTCCTTCCGTCCCGGCAAGGAACCTTTCAAAGCGCAAATACTGAAAATATAGCAGTTAAGGCACATCATGCAAGAAACCTTTTCAGAGACCAAAAATACATTGCACTTAGCTATATGTATTGCATTTCTATACCAATGGCATAGCTGGAAAGAAACATATCAATAGCAACAGTTTCATTCATAGGCAGGTAAACTTTGTCAGTAAACACCTGCAAAACAAAGTACAAGTTAGAAACACTGCGTTTCAAATACATCAGTATTCTAGTCCATCAAATAGTCGAACCCACAGTCCTTTTCAAATGCACTTAGGAGGGTAAAGGGGAAAAATTGGATGAACCTACCAACGGGCAGGTGTTAACTAAAACAGTCCTTGGACCTAACTCCAAGAGGAGCGAAAGAAGAAAAATCCTTCCCTGAAGAAAGTTCAGTCACTTTGTAAGGACAGGAAAAATGTAACCGGAACAAACTCCCAATGGAGCATCATCAGTGGGAAAACACAATGCCCTTCCAAAAAGAAACCACCACCCACCAGTAGACTCAAATCATGTGAAGAAACCTGGCCTTGGTGTCTTCATAGGGAATGTAGTATTTGGGATGGGGTTTGTCCACCCATTGTCCATCTCCCAAATAGACTTCTAAGTTGAAATACTTGGTGGGGTTGTACTTTCCACAGCTTTTCACAACATTTTGCAGAATAGTGCGGCCATACCACCACTCTTTCTCGATGGAGCACAGGTACTGCCAATCCTGCTCACGCCTCACCTTGTCAGGGTTTTTGAGGCAACTGTGGTGCATCTTTTCTTTTCTTAGGATCTCATCGATCAGCCAATTCTCGTATGATGCAGCCACCTTTTCGTACACCCACAGAGGAGCATAGGGCATAAAGTAACCCCAAGTTCAATGGACATGGAAGTTGATTACTCTCTGCACTCTGGAGACAGAAGTAAACATATTCGGATCTGTCCGTCCTGGCAGCACCCAGAAATCCTTTTCCTCCTCGGGGCCTATGATAGGATGAAGCTAAGAGGCACTTCTGTGGGAGGACCAGGACCATGCTCAGCTTCTGGAGTCTCCTCATATTCTTCCCATCCTGGAGCTGGTCCTAAGGGATTATCTTCCTTAGGCTTGGGAATAGCAGCAAGCAAATTCTTTTCCCTCTCCAGGGATATCTTTCCCCACTCATAGTGGTACAATTCAGCCACTTTAGTGCTCTCTCCTGGCTCACTAGGAGTTTAAGGCACCATCACTTTGGGGCATACGAATTGGATTGGCTCACTCACCACTGATCTCTTACTTTGGCACCGAATCTGTGCAGGAACTTCCAGTATGGATTCATCAACACTGTTCACACTGGAGAACATCAACTTCTCCAGCAAATCCTCATCATCCTCCAATATTGGCGGGTCTCGAATGGAGGGTGCTATGGGTGCAATCGGCCCCAATCAGTTAAATGAAAACTTTCTCCAATCCACATCATGGCCTATGACTGGAGTTGGAGTAGGAACAGCAAGGGCTGTATAGATGGTGACAGCCAAATCCCCACAAGGCTTTGAATCACTGAGCAACACTTTGCGGGATGAAGACTTTGACTCAAAAGAATTAGACCTCACATGAGGAGCGGCAGCTCCTGTAACAACCATAGGAGTATTGGAAACTTGAGATTCAACAAAAGGGTTCTCTGTTCCAGAATTCGAAACATGCTGAAAGTATTCCTCCTCCGAGGATACCAGGACAGCGTCAGGCCTGCAGGCCACATCAACTTCAGGCACCTGCCACGCCTTTTCCAGACAGTCTTCTGGTAGTGGTTCTGGTGCAGGCACACAACAAACGGGGGCCCCTATAACAAAAGGGGTACACACTTCTCCCCCTGGTGCATCCGACACTGGTGTAGACACAACCAATGGTGTGAGCATCACGGCCGCAAAAACATCACACAAGCCCTCAGGCTTCAACGAAGGGGTAGTGGAGCACACATCTGCCGTCCAGCCGGATGGGGTTGTTTCACTGGCCACAGCCACGGTCACGGGCACATCTCCCTCAAGCGGAGCCACTTCGGTTGGGGAGGCACAAGCTGAGGTGAGCGTAGACTCACCGGGTGATCCCTCTAATACGCCCTCTGGTGCGGGTACAAAGGCCGGCTCTAGCGCGGGCTCTGGGACCTTCTCTATTTCTTGGTAGACAAGAAATGTTTTGCCGCTCACCTTGTCCCGTGTCTTCTCCACCAATGGAGGTTGATCAGCCCGGTTAAAAGGTCCCATCCATAAGCGGGTCTCGCATTGCGAACACACGCCATCCGGGTCCTCCAAAGCGTTGGGCGCTTTCATATCACACACGCCACAGGCCGGAATCATCATTCCCCTTTCGCTCGGGTAAAGGTACCCAGGTATACATAATGCCGCTCGGGCTCCAACCGGGTAGTATCACAGGGCAAAGGCTCCATGGTAGGCTCCGGAACCTCCGGTTCAGCAACAAATTCAGCCACCGGTTCAACAATTGGTTCGCCAACACACTCAGCAATAGGTTCGTCAACACACCTATCTGACTCAGCCGGGTCCAAAGCAGGGAAACCAAACTCAATATTGCGGCAGTACTATCCTCCAGGGTGGGACGTCGCGCCATGGCTCTGGTAACACCCCCTTGGGATAATCTAGTACGCCTTTTCTACTTTTTTGCGCGTTTCCCTTCTTAACCCATGCAGGGTAGGGCGTTGGCACTGGAGGTTGCGCAACACAAAATTCCTTCACAGCAACTTCAGTGGATCCTCACACTCAGAAGTCAGACTAAGCAATGATATGGGGGGGGGGACTGCATATGAGCTGGGCAGACTTAGGCAGGCTCTGATACCGGCACGGACACCCCTCTGCAGAGACTCCCATAGGGTATACCTTGGAAGGTCATGTATCACTTCTAGGTACGGCAGGGACCCAATACAAGAACCGCACAAATCCTTTCTCATCAGAAGGTTCTTGTGCCACATACTCAAAAGCATTAAATATGGGGTTGCCCCTTAAGGAGTGATTCACAACATCTATGGAGCACCCCTCTGGGACATTATCCACTACAAACGTGTAGTCAGGATCCGCTCCCATTTCTAAGGACCAGTCCCACAATGCTGCTTCAGACAGGGGAGCCATTATGCTTTTGCTGTGACCGAAATGTGTGAGGGATACACGCTCACAATATAATCAGTAGGCACACCGCTCGGGGAATAAGAATTACAGACTTTCCCCGCCTAGGTGCCTTTTTCCTACTGAGTCTGCACACGCAGCGCCTGTCACACTAGGCAGCGTGCGATGTTACAGTTAAACCCTTTAAGAGCCCCACGTTGGGCACCAAAATGTACTGCTATAGTAAACTGACTTGCTAGGGCAGTTTAAGCTACTTTCCTTGGTGGGCTGGGACCACCGATGAGCTCTCTTTCTCAGGGGTAAGCCCTCGCAACGGTGTGGAGGCAAGGGTGTAGTGTAACTGTAACCTTGTGCGATAGCACAATGATGGGCCAGTAGTTCTTTAACAGTTAAACAAAGAACAGTATTTATTGAACAATAGCACAGAGATCATTTAGCACATTGATCCACAATGGAGCATAGAACATACACAGCAGCATAAAGGAAGCATATACTCACAGCACGTATAGGCTGAATCCCCACAGGCTAAGGAATATACAGCAGAGAGTAAGTTAACAGCATGTGATGGGTATTGCCCAGTTTTCAGGATATATTCCAGTGGCAGACTAGGGGAACTCCTGACATCCCTATCTCAACACTTGGTTCCTTACTCTGGGTCAGTAATACCCTGGGATCTTAATCCCTCTAATCTCCTCGGCGGAGCCTTGAGCTGCTCAACTAAATAACCTCTCTATCACTCCTAGAGTGATCTATAAAACGAGTATAGCTGTCTAATTACTAGGGCCAAGGCGCCTAGGGTCAGCACTACCCATTCCCTTCCAGCCTGCTTGGTTGGGCTAAAGCAATGGACCCAGAGCACATGGTTCCTAAACCTTTTATACTCTGGCACAGTGCCATCTGGTGTACACTGTGTGAACTGCAGGGGTTACATAAGCACAAGGTCCCCATAAGGACCCACTGAGGTGTCCATATTACTAGGGATGTGCCTGTCTGTAAAGTGTAAGTGTGTCTAAGATTTTCACATCCCTACACAAGCAAGGGCACACAATGATGCTAGAGAACCCTGGAATTACCAACAACCTAGCTGTGGTGTTAGTTTAAGGGTATCAAGAGAAGAGAGAACATAGCCTGGTTAGGGTGAGACAGGCTAATAGGAGCATTCAAGACATGCAGCACAAAGCCTTCTGAAAACAGAAGGTATTTACTTGCCTTGTGCCATACATACAGTAGCACTGCCTTTATACCTTAAAATAAGGTTTTAACAGAAGGCATTAAGGGCAGACACATGCAAATCACTCCTTCATGTCCCTGTGGACAACTATGCATCCAGAACCGCTGGTTTTATAGCACAGATACAGCTTAATAGTTCCAGCCATATATCCGAACTTGCAGACAGCCTGTTTTGATCTCATCAGTGCAAGATATTGGAACATGTCTTTTGAGTGGGTAGGACTTGTGGAGTAGCGAAGCAGAGAAGCCAACCTGGTTAGGGTGAGATGGGCATCACTAACAGGTAATGTAAAAAGTTGCTGCTGACTTGCATCAAGCTAATTTTGCACAAATGATGCTCCTGCACACTGTGATAATGTTAGGGGAAAATTTCTCATTATTTCAGTAAAACCACTTTGACCAAACTACTATCCACATTTTTTCCTTATTCATCAATAAATTAAATCGAAAAAAATCTGGTGTGGAAAAAGACGTGATAAAATCTGAATTGTATGATTTTTTTTGATTTCGGGGCAAATTTACTTAAGGTCAAATATCGAGGGTTAATTAACCCTCGATATTCGACTGTCGAAGTTAAATCCTTCGACTTCGAATATCGAAGTCGAAGGATTTAGCGATATTCGTTCGGTCAAACGATTAAATCCTTCTAATCGTTCGATTCCAAGGATTTTAATCCATCGATCGAACGATTTTTGTTCGACCTTAAAAACATTAGAAAGCCTATGGGGACCTTCCCCATAGGCTAACATTGACTTCGGTAGCTTTTAGGAGGCGAACTAGGGGGTCAAAGTTTTTTCTTAAAGAGACAGTACTTCGACTATCGAATGGTCGAATAGACAAACGATTTTTAGTTCGAATCGAAGTCGAAGGTCGAAGTCGATGGTCGAAGTAGCCAAAAAAAACATTCAAAATTAGAAGTTTTTTTCCTCTATTCCTTCACTCGAGCTAAGTAAATGGGCCCCTTTATTTTGTCACCCGAAAACCACAACGTTTTCGGATTCTCATATAAAACCCAACACAGATTAGGATAGCTTCCAATTGTAAAAGGGACATCTGCCATTGACATGACCTCAGCAGGTTTGAGATGGAGTACTTTTTTAGTCAATCTTTTAGTAGCCTAGGGGTATAATAAATCTCAGGCTTTAGTAAATTTAGTAAATTAACTCCTAAATGTCTATGAGTAATCCTATGAGCAAGGGTCTCCAACCTTTTTTACCCACATTCAAATATAAAAAGAGTTGAGGAGCAACACAAGCTTGCAAAAAGTTCCCAGGGATGCAACACATTGGTCTATGTATGTCCTAATAAATTAATTATTGATACTGTTTTTTACTTTTTGTTTGTCTCCATAGCTTAGTGATTGTTTCACTAAATGTAAAAGCTGTTTATTGCACATATTGGAACTTTGTGCACAATTACTGCAGATACAATTTATTAAGCTGGTATTCTGGGACAAAAGGTCACACTAAAGGAAAAATTTTTTACTTTTCATCTAAAAATTGCACTTAGAACAATGCACTGTATTTGTAATTAAGCCACTCAGGAGAATATGATAAAAGTCAGTAATTTACAATGTGAACATTTATGCCTTTGTGTGAACAAATATCCCTTTATGCAAATTTAATATAGCTTTTGCAAAACTGGAAACAGTTTAGTGACTTCTGACAGTGGAAGAAAGATTTTAAATGTTATAGTTTATGCTCAGTTTAGGTGATAACATTTTACTGAAAAAGTTTTCTCTAAAAGATTAAGCCACCTTCAAGCATGCCTTAAAATGATCAATACACAATTGAAATCTGAAATGCAATAACAGTGTAATGAAGAATATTTCATTGCAATATGTGAACTTTTATCATATTTGTGCAATTTCTTTCTTTGTGACTTTTATTAAATTTCTCCCTTAATTTCTGTGAATGCATCAGCAGTTGAGCAAGTTTGTATTGAGTAAGGAATGTGTGTCCAAAGAAACAAACATGTGAATATGGAAAAATTACGATTAGAATACTTTGGATCAAGCCAAACAACTACACCAGGGCTAGCTGGGGTTGAACAGGGGAGAGAGACTCCTTGACATCATTGGTGAAAGGTTTCTATAATCCAGTAGTACAGTACAGTGGAAATAGAAATAATCAATCAGCATCAGGACTGGCAGATTTATTCCCCATTCAAGTTAATTGACTATGGAAGCAGAGTTTTCTTGTGCTTCTCTGCTGGTAGAAAATACACATCATATCACATGTGCCATCATCCTAAATATTTATATTGTTTTAAAATAATCTTGGAAGATACATTATTCATGAGTGATCAGTAGTTATCTGCAAATCTGGCCATATATGATATCTAACGTTGTCATGGTTGTTTTATTTTGGTTCCATACACAGACCAACAAGTGCTGAGTCAACATGTGTGGCCATCTTGGTAGCCATTGTTATCCCATGTTTGACAAATTGGTCTATTTTTCAAAATGTGTATCACCTCTGTCAAGAAGAATTAATCAAAATATTGCTGTGGTCATAGGTGAAGAGGCTCCTCATTGAATTCCATAGCTGCCAATAAGAGGCAGGAGAAATTAAAAACGTAACATGACTTCACTATTAACTGTTATTATTTTCTATTTCCTGTCTTGTTTTCTTGGCACATGTTAAGTGAATCCAAGTTTTGTGCCAACACGACTCTAGTCCGTCACTATATATTTCATATTGATTTTAGGCATATCAAATTATATGATGATGATGATTAAAAATTTGTGCTGTTACTCATAAACCAAAGCTGCATTGTACTGTGTTAGAATACAAATATTTTGTTGATAAACCTTGAACTGCAGCATAAAAGTTAACTTTTACCTTTTTTTAAAAAAAAAAAAAAAAGTATATAACGCCAAGCAATTACCTGAATTACAGAATTGCTTTCCTGAAAATGCTGACGGATATTTAATGACTTGGGAGAACAAAGCACAGAGAATAATCTGATGAGGGTGATTGGCTCTGTACCAAATTGATATACCTTATAAAAAGTCATGCATGCAGCAATGTCTAAGGCCTCACCATTTATCTTTATAAATGTCATTCAGAGTGAGTAGGGAAATGAAAGTTCCTTTCATTTTCTGAAATGTGAACATATAATTTATGAGTAATGTGTAAACCACAAAAAAATAATAGTAATAATTATGTTGCAAGTGAGTGAGTGTGTGTGTGTATATGTATACAGTTATAGTATATACTGTATATATAGATAGATAATAGATAGATACTGTATATAATAGGGTGTAGCATCTAATGCAGTAGTGGTGAATGCATCAAAATACACACAATTGCATTTCTATGCAAATTGGAAGTCATTTCAATGAAAATTTTCATGGTTAGGATTGTGCTGTTTCTGGGCTTGGAATCAAAATTACATCAGTGTCAGGATTAACAGAAGCTTTTGCATATGATTTGTGCTTCTACTATTTAGATGATTTATTGGGCAGTGTCAACATTTTATTTAGGAAAAAAAAATAGGTCCTGATCCCCAGATTGAAACACTGATGCTAATTGTGGAAGTCAGCGGAATGTGCCCTGTTCATGGTGTTTTTCAGCAGAATCATTATCCAAAATAAACCATAATAGCATGGCATCTGCTATATAAGTCCATTTTTCTTACAATGGCGATCAGTTGATCAGTAGTCGATTAGACAGGTCAGAAAATTTATATTGGTAAACAACAATTTCTCTGCATGTATTGCCAGTGACTATCAATGGGTGACTGTCGGCCATAACTTTCATTCAATTGCTCTCACAGGAAGAACATCATCTGATTTGTTCTTTAATTACTTTATTTAATCTGAATGGTTAGTGGTAGGTTCGGAATATTGCAAAGCTACTATTGTTCATTGTATACAAGGCCAAAATCTGTGCTTCTATGGCCAGCTTTACTGAACCAAATGTAAGGATTACCCTTCAACTTTAATTACACAGGTTCATTCTTTGAAGATGGAAGAGTATATATCACAGAGCACTCCAAGAAAAAATTAGAACGCCATTCTTTATTTTCCATTTAAAACTTCAGGCCATATAGGATCGCATTCATATCACCGAACCATATACTTGACCCGCTTTGTAGCCTAATCGCTTTCATATCACCGAACCATATACTTGACCCATTTTGTAGCCTAACAGCCACGTTCTGAAAATTCTTTAAAGGTGGCATAATTTTAGTTTCCCACAGTCTTAAGTGGTGCTGCATAGTTAATCAATGTACCACTCTGCATAACTTTATTAATAGCGCTGCTACTGTCTGCTTTGTTTAAATCCGGAGTTATGGAATCCTTGGAGTAATTGTTAATGACTTTATTACGAGTTACTTTCTTTAAAAAAAAGGATTGATAATATATTTTTGTTCCTATATAAGGCTATAGTCACGTCAGGTTTTTCAAAAGTAAAAAATGGAGAAGAGGCAAGTGAAACACACTCTTTTGGGTCTATATATTTAGCTACTCCACTGAAGGAAATGCCCCAACAGTTTGCACTCTAGTTCAGACCAGTTCAGAGAGTTGGTGAACAGGTTTACAGAGCTACTTCAGCAAAACGTCAACTAATACATTATACAGGATAAAGATAATATAAGCAAAAGCAATTGGAAAAAAGGTGTGAGAAAGATGATACTTTAAAAAAATTTTGAAGTTGCAATTGTTACTAAGACAGCTATTGTTTTCCATCGGCTAAGTGAGCATCTGCTCCTTTTTAGTTATCCTCATTGGGACAGGCTCCATTTAGAGGCTCAGCTCACTAAATACTCCACTGATAGCAGGCAGGATGTATACCTGCAGGGGGAACTTTGTGACCCTGACTGAGGTGGTTTTTTAGCCCATCATTTGCACCCATATGGTCAGGCTCCTCTGGTGATTATGAAACTCCAGTAGGTCTTTGGAAGGTGATAGGGAAGGCTGAGGCCAGGCAGTCTCATGATAGTAGCGGAAAGATTGGAAAGATTGAATAAGCTGAATCAGAAACATATTCTTCATTCAACTCTTATTTAGAGTAAAATAAGGTGAAAAGATAAATGAAAGAAATTCAGGCTGCATTTGCCAATAGAACAAAACACTTTTTATTGAATTAACTTCAAACAGAAATAAGTATGGAGTCAGGATAAAGGTAAACCAGTATTTTTCATTTCCAATATCCTTATTAGAAGGAGGTACTCTACTGTTTACAGCAAACCACAAGCTACCCTGAACATATACAGTATATGTATCTTTTATTAACATTTGTACAGATCTATAAATATTCTTTAAAAGAGCAAACTGTTAATGTAGTCATCCGTGTGTCTTTCATCTTGCTCTCAAACATATACTGTATTATCCACTTAATCAAATCACATTGGCTTCCACAACACCAAATCTTTTCTTTATAGTAACAAGTAGAGGTGGCTAAGTGTGGGTTAATTGTAGGCTCAATTCTCCAGTACACACCCCTGCCACAGGTGTAATCGCAATATGCATAAGGAAAACAGGAACTGTGAATGAGCCAATGAAGCAGTACTAGCTGCAAAAAGTGTTTATTCCAACAACATGTTTTGGGCACACAGGCCCTTTATCAAGTATAGTGTACAAATCACATAGTGCACATTTGCAAAGGGAAGCTTTTTGGATTAAAAAATTGGATACTTTGCAACCAAAAGTTTTAAATGATAGCTGGAGCATTAAATGTTTTTTGGGGTAACTCAACAATAAGGGACTAACATATGTGTTCTCTTCCCCTACAGATAAAGTTATATATCTATATGCCCATGCTTTACAAGCTTGAAATATTCGAATATTACTGTAAGTTACCAGTCAAGATAATGGTAAGATTCGGGCATTCCTTCCGTTTGTTTATTCGAAATATTGTTATTATCATGTCATTGGTAGGCCCTAGATTTCAGGGCAGTTCCAGTTGGTCTTTGTATTTCCTTATTTTTTTCTGAATTTTGTGTAAGACTGATTTACATGCGAAAACACACAAGGGTGGTTGTAATGGACTGATATGCTAATGGACTATTTACCACTCCCACTGTGGGATGACATCATATCCTTTTTTTTTACTATATATATGTGTGCACTATGTGATTTGTACACTATACTTGATAAAGGGCCTGTGTGCCCGAAACATGTTGTTGGAATAAACACTTTTTGCAGCTAGTACTGCTTCATTGGCTCATTCACAGTTCCTGTTTTCCTTATGTCTTTTCTTTATAGTGTTTGCCTCAGGAAAAAAGAAAAAAAAAATTGTCAAGTTATCTACTACATATAAATCACGAGAAATTATGAGACCCTTGACTTTCAGTGGACACTGGAAATGTTATTACTTATTCTTTGATAAAAGGGAAATTGCATGAAAGTCCCATTTCATGGGACAATAACCCTGTAGTGTTATGTCTAGTATTCAAATTTGTGTCCTGACAAGACTGTATCATTCCGAATAAAGGCAGCATTATCTGCACCTGCACAATAAAGTTAAATGGGTTTTGGCTAAATTAATGAATGTGTATATTTCTAATCATTATTTTATTATATGGTATTAAGTATTATTAATATATTACTATATAACTTATTATATTGTTATGTTCTAAGGATTTTTGCAAGTGCAAAGTGTGCACTTTTACTTTATAATACTTTTATCATCAGGTAAGACATTTAGACATTTATAGCCAGAACAGTGGAGGGTAAAACAAATATATATATATATATATATATATATATATATATATATATATATATATATATATAAATATATATATATATATATATATATATATATATATATATATATATATATATATATATAGACAAATGCAAGTGGTCCTCTGCACTCAACCCATTATCAATATATTTAAGACAGAGACATTTTGTGCATACTGCTACTGAAAAATGCCTTACCCTTTAAACAAAACAGGGATTGTTTGTCCATATATTGCAATATATTTAAGCTGGCCAACTACGTCAAAGTCATCCCATATCTGGCCAGTCCTATGCTCAATTTTCATCTGATTCATTAAGAATTCAATTGCTTAATTATACATTTTACAACTTACTAGCTGCTTTCAAAGTAAAACTCCCAAACTTGGCTGCCCTTTTATTAGACACCAGTGGGATCACCTGACTATAGCTGGGAAGGGTGGGAGCTACAACAAGGAGCTGGTCACTGCTCCTGTTTAACTATAACAAGTTGTGCTCACCACTAATTTTTAAAAACATTAGGCGGGGGTGCAATGAGGCTGTGACCACAAAATACATATAGACAAATGCAAGAGGTCCTCTGCACTTAACCCATTATTAATATTTCCCTGGTTAACATGGCATCACCTTACAAGAGGGTAATTCCCGCCCCCACATCTGACTGGACAGAGCACGTCACAC
Source organism: Xenopus laevis (assembly GCF_017654675.1). Taxonomy (NCBI): domain Eukaryota; kingdom Metazoa; phylum Chordata; class Amphibia; order Anura; family Pipidae; genus Xenopus; species Xenopus laevis. Next base: position 51,181,666 of record NC_054374.1, on the reverse strand, counting down.
AGCAATCCAAGAAAAAACTTGCTCCTTGTCTTTTTTTCTCTGTCTCACAATGACTGGAGGAGCATTTTTTTTTACTGCCCACCAAGATTAAGAGCGCAGCTAAGAGAGAGTGAGATACTGCGAAAATACCTTTACCTGATGGTTCGGTAAGCAGTAATGAGACTGCGGATTGTCAGACCTGGTGGCTGATAAGCAGAAAGAGAGAATTGTGGACACGCAGCGCAACAGCCGGCTACTTCCGCAATCAGGCGCACAAGAGTGACGTCATAAGCGGGGACAGGAAGAGGTACGCGTGCAAGTCAGTGACAGCGGCAGCGTTGGCCTACACGGAGAGCAGCGTGTCAGACGCTACAGAAGCATTACAGTTTGCGCAATTGGTAGGCATGCTTAAAAGAAAACCTGAGTAAGTTTTACAAGTTGTATGCTTATGGTTGCTTCTCTCTTACAGACTAAGGGTGGGATGGAGTCTCGACATTCTCATAGCCCAGAGGCTATGTGCAGAGAAGATAGGAGGTGGGCAGTATTTTGCAGCATATATTTTTTTTTTAAGGAAGGAAAAAAAAGAGGAAGATATTAATTATTTTTTTTTTTTTTTGGTTTGTTAGTGTGTCTTCCCCAATAAGAACTAAAGAAAGATCAAGATGTGTGGCATGTGATAATCCATCAGCAAAACATTCAAAATTTTGCCAGGCTTGTACAAAGAAGCTTGCAGGATAATCATCGGCAGATTCAGTAGACATCATGTCTTGGATTAAGGAGGCGGTAGAACAAGGAATAAAAGAGGCAGCAGTACCTAGTACTTCAAAGCAAACAAGAAAGAGAATTACTCAAAAGGAAAGAGTTTCCAGAGAAGAATCACCTGATAGAGAATTATCAATGTGTGAACTATCAGAAGATGAAGAAGAGGAATTTTCTGAGCAATTTGAGATGTTTGATTTTAATTTTGTGGAACCATTAATAAATGCAGTGAGAGAAGAGCTTAAATTGCCAGAGACACAGGAAAGTCAACCCTCTGTTAGTAATCCATTTAAGATGCTCAAAAGAGAAAGAGCCACTTTTCCTCTGCATGAAACCATAAAAGATATAATTGTAAAGGAATGGGGAAAAGTTGATGCTAGATACACGGTGCAGACGAAGATGCAGAGATTGTACCCATTTGTGGCAGAGCAAGAGAGAATTTGGGAAAGACCACCGAAGGTGGACGCGGCTGTGGCAAGATTGTCAAAGAGAACAGTATTACCAGTAGATGATATATCATCCTTCGCCAATCCAATGGATAAAAAGATGGAAACTATTCTGAAAAAGAATTATTTAGCTACGGCAGCTGCATGTAGACCAGCCATAGCTTTAACTTCAGTATCACGTGCTATGCAGTCATGGATAAACAATGTGGAAAGGTCACTAAAACATGGGGTAGATCGAGAGAGTATTATTAAATCTTTGACAGAACTAAAGATGGCAGCTGATTTTATGGCGGATGCATCTATTGATTTAGTGAAGACATCATCCAGAGCTTTAGCCTTATCAGTCTCAACACGGAGGGCGTTATGGCTCAGATCATGGAGTGCAGACAAGGCATCAAAGATAAATTTGTGCAATATGCCATTTGAAGGTGACATGCTTTTTGGAGCAAAACTGGAAGAATTAATAAAGAAGGTAACAGGGGGAAAGAGTGTCTTCCTGCCCCAAGACCGTAGACAAGAATTTTTGACTGAATCAACATCAGATAGACAAAGACATTATTTTCGGGACAGGAGGTCCTTTCGTGAACAAAGAACATACAGACCAGGTAGAGAATACCCACAGGCACAGGATTGGAGAAGAGGACAAGGTACAACCGCAAGACCTTTCAGAGGCAGAAATCCTTCAACAAGAGGATCCAGAAGATATTTCTGAGATGGAGGCAGCTCAGACCTTAAAGATACCCAGAAGATTAGAGGAATATTCAGAGGTCTGGGCAAGGTCAATTTCAGATGTCTGGGTGATAGAGACAATCAAAAGAGGATACTATTTAGAATTTGTAGAGATGCCAAAGAAGAACCATTTCGTCATATCACAGATGCCACACAACAGGGAAAAGAGCAAAATTCTACAAGACTATATACAACAATTAAAGGCACAGGGTGCAGTGACAGAGGTACCAGAGAAACAGAGAATGACAGGGTTTTACTCACCAATATTCATGTTGAAGAAGAAGACAGGGGACTACAGGCCAGTGTTAGATCTAAGACGTCTAAATCAACATCTTATAGTAAAGAAATTCAAGATGGAGTCATTATATACAATAATTCCAGAAGTTATGCCGGGAGATTGGATGTTATCGATAGATTTAAAAGACGCATATTTACACATACCGATTGCAATAACTCATCAGAGGTTTCTCCGGTTTACAGTGGGACAGGTGCATCATTACCAGTTCACTTGTCTGCCTTTTGGTCTGGCAACATCACCAAGGGTGTTCTCAAAGATTCTGGTAACACTTATAGCAGAATTGAGAAGAGAAAGGATAAATTTATTACTTAGACGACATCCTTCTACTGGCAAAGAAGCCGCACATTCTGAGGAAACACAGGGATCAAGTGATTGCATTCCTACAAGATCATGGTTGGGTCATAAATATAGAAAAGAGCCAGTTGTCACCGTCCCAAGATCTGACATATTTAGGAGCGAGATTTCAGACAAACAAAGGAATAGTGTCTATGACAGAAGACAAGAAACAGAAGATAAAGGAAAAGATCGAATGGATACAAGGAAGAACGAGTTGTTCAGCAAGACAGTTCATGAGTCTAATAGGATTATTGACTTCAGCAATACCAATGACTCAGTGGGCCAGATGGAACATGAGGATTCCACAAAAAGAATTTCTCTCACAATGGGACACTTTAAGAGAAGATTGGGATCAGAGATTATTTATCTCAGAAGAGGTAAAGACAGCCTTGGAATGGTGGACAGATACCAATCACCTGGCAAGAGGAAGACTATTAGGAGATGTAAGATGGGAAGTGATGACTACAGATGCCAGTTCCACAGGTTGGGGAGCAGTTTGGCAAGAGAAGACAACACAAGGACTTTGGTCGGCCAGGGACAGCATTTTACCAGCAAATGTAAGAGAGCTAAGAACAGTAGCATTAGCGTTAAGAAATTTTGGGCACTTGTTCAGAGACAAGTCATTGCTGGTTCAGATGGACAATGTAGCAGCAATGTCCTACATAAAGAAACAGGGCGGAACAAAGAGTATACAATTAATGACAGAGATGGAACCAATCATGCAATGGGCTCAGAACAATCTGAGAGATCTATCAGCGGTATATTTACCAGGGAAAGAGAACAAGGCAGCAGACTTCTTGAGCAGAAGTTTATTAAACAGACACGAATGGGAATTAAATCAAGAGATATTTCAAGAGATTGTCAAAAGTTGGGGATTACCAAAGATAGACCTGATGGCAACAAGAGGCAACAGGAAAGTGAAAAGATTCTATTCAAGGTTACCGGAGTCAACAGCAGTAGCAACAGATGCTTTGAGACAGAACTGGGGGAGAGGCCTCTTATATGTATTTCCTCCAATCCCATTGGTGCCCAGAATATTGAAAAAGATAAGACAGGACCAAGCGAATGTAATAGCGATAATTCCAGATTGGCCAAGAAGGCCATGGTATCCGCTATTGAGGAGATTGACAATAGATGGTCCGATCAAACTACCTCTTCGTCCTTGGTTGTTGACACAGGGACCGATCCAGCAAGTTCACACGTTGACCCTCAAGGTTTGGCGTTTGAGAGGAAGAGATTAGAGAGAGCAGGCCTATCAACATCAGTTATTGATACCATGATGAATTCAAGGAAAAAGTCCACAAATAGATCATACCAGAGGACTTGGGGAGTATTTATAACACATATGGAGAAGATTGGAATGCAGTTAAAGGATCTCACAATCACAGAGGTATTACATTTTTTGCAAATAGGTCTAGACAAAGGGCTCAGTATGAGAACCTTAAAGTCACAAGTATCAGCCATATCTGCTTTTTCAGGAAAATCATGGGCTCAAGAGCCAGCAATGATGCAATTTATGGCAGCAGTGCTAAGATTAAGACCTCCAAGGAAAAATATTTCACCTTCCTGGGATTTACCTTTAGTTCTGGAGGCATTAACGGAACAGCCTTTTGAACCTCTAAAGGAGGTATCAGAGACAATACTGACATATAAGACAGTTTTATTGACTGCACTTACTTCAGCAGGGAGAGTGAATTAAGGGCACTATCAATTGAACACCCTTATATGGTTCTATCGACAGATAAGGTCATTTTAAGAACCAACCCATCATTTCTACCAAAGGTAGTGACACCTTTTCATATGAATACAGAAATTGTATTACCATCTTTTTTTCCAGAACCTCAATCTGAACTAGAGAAAAAGTGGAGTAAACTCGATCTAATCAGATGTTTATCGGTATATCTGGAGAGAACGGCTAAGTGGAGAAAATCGCAACAGCTATTCATAATCCCTTCAGGACCAAGAAGGGGACATGCAGCAGCAGCATCTACAATAAGCAGATGGATTATTTGTAGTATACAGAAGGCTTATACTGCAAAGGGAAAACAGATGCCAATGGGGATTAAGGCACACTCCACGAGAGCTGTAAGTACCTCTTGGGCTATTGAGGCAGAGGTCACACCAAATGAAGTATGCAGAGCAGCAACGTGGAGCTCTTTCGCAACTTTTATAAAGCATTATCAGTTAGATGTGAAGTCAACATCTGAAGCGCAATTTGGAGAAAGCGTTTTAAGGGCAGTCCAGTTGGCAGGAAAATAAAAGTTTATTTTTTCTGGAAAAGCAGAGATTGGTGTACATTTGTGCTTATATCTGACCCACCCATTATTGCTTTGTAGAACCCTCTTGTAAGGTGATGCCATGTTAACCAGGGAAAAGAGAAAATTAATACCATACTTACCGAAATTTTCTTTTCCTGGTTAATACATGGCATCATTTACAAGACCCTCCCGATATATGCTTAATTACAAAAGACAAGGAGCAAGGGGGAGGGGAACAGTTAATATAACCTAGGGGGAGTTTTTTCTTGGATTGCTGTGTGACGTGCTCTGTCCAGTCAGATGTGGGGGCTGGAATTACCCTCTTGTAAATGATGCCATGTATTAACCAGGAAAAGAAAATTTCGGTAAGTATGGTATTAATTTTCTCTTATTTAAGAAAGAGACATTTTGTGCATACTGCTACTGAAAAATGCCGTACCCCCAATAGGCTGGTTTTGCTTTCAATAATGACTAATTATATCTTAGTCTGCACATGCGCAATGCACTATTTTATTACTACAGAAAAAAAGGAGTTAATTTTTAAAAATCTGGATTATTTGGATAAAATGGAGTCTATGGGAGACATTCTTTCCATAATTCAGAGCTTTCTGGATAACAGGTTTCCCACACCTGTATACCCAAATGTCTTCTTATGTTATGTTATGTCTTAAAATACACACATTTTTTTTATAAACTAAGTAAACTTAAAATATTGTGTGCAATATTCACTTTGTCACTATAACTCCTCATTTTCTTATACTGAAGGAGTGGGTGTATACATGTATGTCAGTGTATCTCAGAGTGTGTGTGTAATGCTTATTAGAGTTATTCAAAAGACAGTCCTGAAGCACTAGTAATATCAAGAAATAAGAAGACTTCTTGTCAATTTATTTATGGTTCTTAATTCCCTGCAATTTAACTTTCTTTTATCCTAATGATTTCCATGGTATGGACGTATGCACAGCAATGGCCCTAGTCTGACCCTTGTTAGTTTATGCAAACTGACAACATTGCCTGAGAACCATTAGATAAAACTGAATGAAACTAGTGAGGTTTCCATCAGGTTTGCCTTCAGAAAGCTGGAAAAGTAAACATATTCCTCAGAATATAGCAAAGCCTGCTATTACCTCCTTCTAGATTCCAGATGTATTTATGAAAATCTCGAATCTACCTCAAAGCATTTAGGTAGAAACAAGATCAAAGAAAAGGACTTAAAGGAAGTGTTCCCAATTATTCACATTAAGCACATGCATCTTTCAATAAGGAACATTTACTCATATTATGTAATATGCAAGTGCAAACATCCATTGCAAATCACCAATTTTTTAACCATAATGTAACATTGTCCCATAGAATTCCGACTTGATTGCAGGTAAAAATGTCTAACAGCTTCAAGGTAGGTCTTACATAATTTCTGGGATGCTGCATTAACACTTAGGGGCTGATTCACAAAGGGTCGAATATCGAGGGTTAATTAACCCTCGATATTCGACTGGGAATTAAAATCCTTTGACTTCGAATATCGAAGTCGAAGGATTTTAGCGCAAATAGTGCGATCGAACGATCGAAGGATTATTCCTTCGATCGAACGATAAAATCCTCGAATCAAACGATTCTAAGGATTTTAATCCAACGATCGAAGGAATATCCTTCGATAAAAAAAAGTTAGCCAAGCCTATGGGGACCTTCCCCATAGGCTAACATTGAGTTCGGTAGCTTTTAGATGGCGAACTAGGGGGTCGAAGTTTTTTCTTAAAGAGACAGTACTTCGACTATTGAATGGTCGAACGATTTTTAGTTCGAATAGTTTGATTCAAAGTCATAGTCGTAGTCGAAGGTCGTAGTAGCCCATTGGATGGTCGAAGTAGCCCAAAAAACACTTCGAAATTCGAAGTTTTTTTACTTCTAATTCTTCACTCGAAGTTAGTGAATCGGCCCCTTAGTTACTGTGTGAATTTTTTGGTGCAAGTCTGGTGCTCCTATCAATGCAACCTACTGTGAAAACACAGGAACTTTGCTCTTAGTAGCTCCAGGTTTCCCCAGCACAATAGTCAGACTTGCACATGATTCATCAGAGCAGTTTGGACAGATGCAATGGATCTTGGTGCAACTATATAAAAGTGTAAGTTTCTGTACGCAAGTACTTTTAATGGTTGGAGTCAATAAATGCAACATTTGCATCCATTTAAGCACACTGACACTTGCGGTCATACCTCACCCTTTATAAACACTAAGAGGAAAATATATTTTTTACAATTTGACAGCTGAAGTGTCAGAGAGATTTAGGAGGGTTTTCAACAAACACCACATCCCTGGGGTTTTCAAACCTAGCAACACACTAAGACAAAAACTTTTACACCCAAAGGACCCAACACCTAAAGAAAAACAAAGCAATGTGGTATACGCAGTCCAGTGCAACAAGGAGTGCATAGATCTGTAAATTGGGGAGACAAAGAAACTGCTCCCCAAGCAAATGCCTTAGCATAGTAGGGCAAACTCTACAGAGCAAGACTCAGCTGCCTTGTTACACCTAAAAGAGAAGGGACATTCCTTTGAAGATAACAATGTCCATATTTTAGATAAAGAAGACCGCTGGTTTGAACGAGGCATGAAGAGGTGATTCATGTCAAGGTGGAGAAACCATCCCTAAACAGAGGCGGGGCCTTCGACACCACTTGTCTGCTACATACAATGCTATTCTAACATCTGTACCCCGGCGGTATTCGGAACACACATGCATTCATGCAACTTTGTCAAGTAACACAGATACACAGAATTCACACCTCTGTGAGTTTAAACTGTCAGCTCTCACGTCCAGTTGCTCTAGAATTACTTATACTAGATATACCATGACCTGGGCAAATGAGAATCTTCATAGTCACAGTATGACAAGACTTTTTTAAATTCAAATGTGCCCCATCATCTCAGAGAACATTAAGGTTGACAGATTTTCTGCTTGTTTGAAACCAACCATCCTGCCACCTGAACCTTTTTTAAAACATCATGTCCTTCTTTTGCAGACTGTTTTTGGTGCCCAAGTGCTTTTGTGAATTTTTGGGCTGAAACCTCCTGCAGTGACAGGTGGATTCAATAAAAGTCTCTATGGGACACGCAGGTTGTTACATTTGTCCGCCTGGTGTGATATTAGCCATAACTATTGTTAATCAGGGGATATATCCTCAAACTAATGGAAAATAAATGTATTTCAACCTCACTCTGTAGATATAGAAACTGTCATGTTGCTGGGCTTAAACTAAACATTTTCTGTTTACTGCAAAAAAAACAAAAAAAAAACAGCATCCATAATGGCCATGGAAGGGGTGCCTTTGTTATGGTTCATATTTGGAATAAAAATAAGTGCAAGCCAAGGTGGTTCCTATTCATACAAATCCAAATATACACAGAAAGAACTTTTTGTGCAATCAATCAGCCATAACTTCACACATTACAATGGTAATGGATAATCCTTACAGTATCAGTATGTCTACAATTTAAAATTCTAAAAAATGCTAAAAATGGTTTTAATGGGGCTATGGGAGGAAACATACAAACTACTTATGTTTCTGCATCCAGAAACATTGGTACATACCCAATGAAAGATATATGGAAATGTAACTCATGCATTAGCAAGTACATTACATACAACTACAAACATATACATAACACCTTGCATATAAAGGTTAAGGACATTTACACACAGGAAAAATTAATCTGCACCTAGGGGAAATGCCCAGATTTAAGTTCAGTTGATAAGGTCACAAGGAAGTGATTTTCTCCTACAAAAATCCAGTTATCCATGTTTTTATGGTACAATCCCTCTGGTGTGCCATAGTTACAAGCAAGAATATATAGAAGCCTTAAGCAGCATACTCAGAAAAAACAACCCATGCTACATTGGCAATAAATACTGATACTTTCCATATTTCATATTTAGATTTCCCAGAAGTTTCTACAACAAAACAGCAGACAACATACTTTACAATGAACCAGAAGTATGTGGCATTTGTGTAAAGTTAAGCCATTCCTATATCATTGCCTTATGAAGTACAGTCTGCAGCTAGAGAGATAGAAATACATTTGCAAACATATCAAATTATCATGTGCCCATAACATCTGGCACAAGCAGGCTGACACTTATTAGAAATTAGATGCTTGCAGGATTCTGTGTAGAGCTGGTGCTTGTACATTTTTTAAATAAAGCATACTAGCACAACAACCATTAATTAATTTCTTTCCTCCCACATATAATGTAACTATACAAAATGAGCTCATTCAAACAACATCAACAATGAAAATCTTACCAGTTTGCTTTAGGATTATTGTTATTAACTGTATAGGCTTCTTGGAATGGAAGAGCAGAACGAAAGTAGCAGATCTCTGTCTTTCTTTCTTTAGCTAATCCTCTGTAGCTCCTCTCCCCGATATCAACAAAGACTGTCCCTTATCCCTTCCTAGGAAACCGGAGCACGCACTAGCTCACCAAATGTCTTCAGCTCACAAACAAGCCTCTTGGGCTTTTCTCCAGTATCTTAATACATTCAAGCCTTCAAAGACATGCATATCCTTATAAAGGTGTAAAGATAAACTGCTCATCCCATGCTCATTACAAATAATAATAAAAATTATAACAAAATATTTATATAAATATATACAGTATATACTGTACATATTGTTATAAAGTTCTTGTTATGAGTTCCCATATGCATACACTGCCAACTGAGAAATAAAATAATGTAGGCATATCTGTGTATATGTATTGTTATTTATACAGTGCTACTCTAATACAGCATATGCAGCTCTGTACATTTCAAACAATACATCAATAGAAGGGACATGGAATAATACAACAAGCATTACATAACAACTTAATAAAATTCATACAGATATGCACAAATACAATTTATATGACAAAAATAATTTTATAACATAATTTCTATTTGTATCTGTCTGCAGCTTTGTGAGCTAATGAATACAGAGAGCATTTTTTTATGGAATCATTAATAGTTAGCACTGTACATTTACATTATTTTCAGTTTCCCTATTACCATTTCATGTAATTCTCCAGTGACCTGTTACCTGAATAAGCAATAGAGAAGGGCTTGGCTGGCAGGACACATGAAACCTTAAACCCCACTCTCCTCTGACAGAGGGGTGTCATGTTCCAATATTCTCTCTTTTACTTTAATTGGCTGACATGTAACTGATACAGAGTGTGATGTCCAATACAACTTAAATGGTAAGTTCACTTTTCTAAGCAGCATTTTGATTGGCCTTCATTATCTATTTTGTTTGATTTTTGATATATAACAACATCACTTGAAAAATATTCCCAAAGCATGCTTGTAAGTTAAAAAAGTACAAGTTTATTACATATTATATAAGAAATCAAAAGGTCCCCTCATGGCACCTAATGCGTTTCATGCTTACCTAGCACTTAGTAATAGGCAATCTCTGACAAGTCAGTTATTTTTTGATCCTTAAATACTAGCTCTCATAAACCCTCCCCACAATAAACCCAATCGCAATCTAACACACATGTTGTGTATAACACCCATTAAATCAAGGGCTATTGGCTCAGTCTTTTAGTTAGTTAACATCATATGATCTATATATTAATCAATCTGTGTTTCGGGGTATTGCAGATAAATATAAGTACAGTCTAAAAAATCATACAAAATAGTAAAAATAGTTATACATAGCAAGTTACATAAAAAGTATAATTCAATCCAAGTGGCAACCTGGTTTGTAAATGAAATATCCAGTACACTTCTCTTTTCCGCAATTTTTTCAAAAAGTCTCCACCTACCTGTTCTGATTTGTTCTATCCCTTGAATGGATAAATATTTTAAGTTACTATCGTTACATTCTGCAAAATGTCTAGTGACATTGGTTTTGTTACTTAGCTTGGTATTATTAACCTGGTTAATGTGTTCTCTAATGCACTCTTTAAGTGATTTGGTAGTGCACACCACATATTGTTTGCCACATTTAGTAAATGTAATGAGGCAAACAATTTCTTTACTACAGCAATTAATGTATTGTTTGATCTTATATGTACTATTGGTCACTGTTGAACAAAATTCTTGTGAAATCTTTGAATACTTGCACATGATGCAACGGTTATGTCCACACTTATAGCAACCTATACATTTCATAAATTCACCTTGTTTTTTATGTTGTTTTTCTCTATATAGGCTTGGGGATAGATCACCCATAGTATGTGCCCGTCTCGCCACATGGCTCACCCCCGGGACCAGTGCGTCAAAAAAATCTCTGTCCACATACAGGATCAGCAGAAACCTCTTGACTACTTTAACTATGCTTTTGTACGGTCTACTGTATCTTGTGATAAAAAATACCTCCACTATAATTTTTTTGTTTTTTATTTTTAGGGAACAACAGAGTGTCTCTATCTGTATTTTCTGCTTTTTCATATACCTTATTGATAATCTCACTACTATATCCTCTCTCTTTGAATCTGAACTTCATATCATCCGCTACTGTTTTATATTTTGATATATAAGCTTTTACAGATAGGCTTATTCTGTGACTGATCCGTTTCTCTCTGTAAGTGTATATACAACAGCTGAGAAAATGACCCATGTACCATTAGTCTTATTGTTAGTGTTATTTTTCATTATTCCAGGGCTGTATTTATATATATACATATAGGCACACGAGGGCCTGTGCCTATGGTGGCAACTTTAAGAGGATGGCCCTCGGCTACCTATTTACAAGAAATTGAATTTTTAAAAGACAAAATAAAAAAAAGTCCCAGGCACAGTCAGAGACCTTGCTATCTAAATCCCTCTGCGGAGCTGGGGGTTGTGGGGTACCTGGATCTTCGGGAGGCATGCCGCAGTGGAAGTGATGTCAATCACAAGGGTGTATGCACAGTTCACCAGCGGAGGGGGCTCGTAGGTCTGATGCCTAGGGTGGCAGCGGACCTAAATGCGGCACTGCCCTTTTCCACTTATAAAAAGAAACTGAATTCAATTAAAAAAAAGACAAAAAGGAGGGCAACTGAAATCTTTTAGAATTCAAAGATTTTAAGGTGAACTGCTTTAAGTTTGTTCATTCTTGAGCTTATTTGCCACCCAGGGCAAGAAGTACAAAGGCTGGAACTACTATAAAGTTATAAATCCAGGTCGTTGAAACTGAAACTTTGAACAGTCAGTGGATGTTGAAAATCTTTGTACAACATTTGGATGGCAGCAGGATAGGCATTCTTAAAATATATACAAAACATCTTTTTTTTATGCAGGTACAGAATAGACATTTCTCTGTCAAGGGGCAATGTTGCTACCCTTCTCCCTTTCGGTGTTATTAAACTTTTATACTGTTTACCACCAACTGAGTATTTGACTTAGTGTTTATATATCTGGTTATAAAGCTCTCATTGCCTCACTCCAATATGCAAATGTCAGAATGAATAGAAATTAAGTGTTATTTTCAGCATGAAGTAGTAAAGTCAATCCCAAAACATAAACACTTTAAAAAGAAAAGGCAACAAAACATGTGGCTTACCTGTTTTTAAAGTAAAAACAATAGAATGAGTTTGTGGCAAGTTGGTACTTCTGCAGTTCCACATGCTCAGATGAACAACTGAACAATTTGCATTTATCTTAAAGAGGGATTTGCACTGCTTCAGCCTCGTGTGTGGTTATTCCTGTGCTAAATACTAAGCAGCATGCCAGATAAAATAGTGCCTTGCAGCCACCAGTCATCAGATCAATGCACAGCCACTAGAATCCTTCACTGTACATAGGGCAGGCCAGTCTATAGCTCAGCAACCCTGCTCAGAAATTTAAGGTGACAGCTTGATGGATGAGGTTCCATGCAGACAATGCTTGGGATGACATCATGACTTTCCCCACTTCTGCCTGTTCAAAGATGTCTTAGATGCAGAAGCTGAGTTGTTTTTTTTGCATAATGAAAGTATCTGATTAAAAGGCTTCAGTGCAGGCTGTGACAGTTCGAAGTTTCCCATAGGTAAAATCTATCAGGCTGGCTTATACAACTTATGGGAGTAATAAATAATAATAATAATTTCCCTTTATTTCTTACTATTTTTTATATAGACATATGGATTAGTTAGAACACATATTACATCACTTTTTACACTGCTATTTAAGAAGAATTTAATGAAGAATTTAATGTCTTAAAGTGCCCATACATGTAATGTTATGCTCACCTTGAGGTGGGAAATAATGGTCTGATATCAGCTGACAGATCACAATAAAATAGTATTGAATGGGACAGATATTTGGTAAATTTGGCAGATAGTTATTTGCCAAATTTTCTGTGCTTTTATCACCCATGTACGAACACCTTTTTTCTATATCAGCTTTGAGGCAGGGAAAGCGGACTTGCAGCATGAGCATGTAAGTTTGAGGAACCCAAATAAATAGAGCAAAAGGTATAGAACAAAAATAAAATATATTTGTGAAACCAATTTATTAAACACCCACTACAGTTTAATGTAATTTTGTATAATTTTGATGGTTGCTGGAAGTGTTTTTATTTCTCTAGACAAGGCTACCTCATTCTGAACCAAAAACTAAAGATGGGAAAAAAGGTGCCATAATGTAATGAACCTGACATTCTAAATTGGGGCAGCAGTCCCTCACCCATCCCACAATGGGACATTAGGTGCAGCAGGTGTACCGACATCAAGTGCAGCAGCATTATTGCTTTATAGGGATGTAGCGAACTGTTCGCCGGCGAACTAGTTCGCGCGAACTTCGACTGTTCGCGTCCGCCGAATGTTCGCGAACGTCGCGCGACGTTCGCCAATAGGCGTTCGCGTCAAAAATCGTTCGACCATTCGACCATTCGATCGCTAAATCGAAGGATTTTCGTTCGAATCGAACGATCGAAGCCATTGGATTGAATGAAATCATTCGATCGAATAGCTTCGATCGTTTGATTCGAACGAAAATCCTTCGATCGAACGATTAAAATCCTTCGATCGTTCGAATCGAACGATTTTCGGATGTTCGAAGTTCGCGAACAGTTCGCGAACTGTTTGCATTTTTTGCCGGTGTTCGCGAACGGCGTTCGCGAACACATAAACGGCAGTTCGCTACATCCCTATTGCTTTATTGGATTTATTGCATTTGTTTTGACCCATTGGGCACAATTACTCTGGAATTATGGGGAAAATGCTGCATTATGTGCAAAAAATATGCTGATTTGCATCTGAAATTATACTTTGCACACTCGGAAACAGTAATAAAAACAACAGCATTGTTTTGTCACAAATATGGGCTCATGCAGTGGGCATATGGGCCAAGTTACCCCTAAGCAGAAGCTTTTGTTTTATAATAAGCAAAAAGTAAATTAATTTTGCACCATTATTTTCTTGTCCTTGAAAAATGTAAAATGGGGGTTCTAATGTATTTGCTTATAATGGACTGTATAGATGGAATTCCTAGATCATGTGCACCTATTTTGACACTGAAACTCTCTCATCAAAAGAAAATATTTTATGTAAATGATCCACTCTCAACAAGTTTTCAATATACACTGTATATATAAGGAAAAGTTGTGCTCACCACTAATTTTTAAAACCATTAGGCAGGGGTGCAATGAGGCTGTGACCACAAAATACATATAGACAAATACAAGAGTCCTCTGCACTCAACCCATTATCAATACTGCTACTGAAAAATGCCTTACCCTTTAAACAAAACAGGGATTGTTTGTTAATTTATTGCAATATATTTAAGCTGGCCAACTACGTCAAAGTCATCCCATATCTGGCCATTCCTACGCTCAATTTTCTTCTGATTCATTAAGAATTCTATTGCTTCATTATACATTTTACAAAAGGACTAAGTTTTACCTGCAACTTACTAGCTGCTTTCAAAGTAAAACTCCCAAACTTGGCTGCCCTTTTATTAGACACCAGTAGGATCACCTGACTATAGTTGGGAAGAGTGGGGGCAACAACATGGACCTTGCTTGAACTCTACCTGAACCGACCCCTGCCTGGCTGATCCCGCTTGAACTCTGCCTGTACCGACCTGTCGCTTTTGCCTATTTCCCTAACTGTTACCTTCTGTCCAAAACCTCTGTAACGACAGTGCCCCTTTGCCTGTCCAGAACTCTTGCTTGGTTCCTGTGGCATCTGAGTAGCTGAGGGCTCCTCCTGAGGCCAAAGGCAGCTGCTACAGGCGGAAGCAGAGCCGTGACCAGAAAGCCTAGCACTTGTTCTGGATTTAGGGAGCCGATCGTGACACATACAGTAGATAACTTTTTTTTTTAAATATCAAAGGGTTGATACAAGAACTGACTACACACCCAAATTCCAGAACAGTCTGTAGAACAGAGCACAAAAAATACTTGTATATAAATACACACAATCACAATATCTGTGAAGGTCTGAAATAACATTTATACTATTAAGGATACAAATTAAATTTTCTTTGTTCATTATAGTTTAGTCCATTTTTTGCTTGGTATATCACAAGGGCATGTTCACAAGCTCTTGTGAAATAACCATTTTTTTTTGTTTCTTTGAGAAAAAGACTTTGGATTTTGTCAATCACCAAATTCTGAAGAAATGCATTGTTGCTTTTCCAACTACAGTAGGTTAGCTCCATATCCTAATGGAAGATTTCTGCCCATAGACCACCACATACTGCCAATGCCTCCTGCCCTTGGTTCCTCTTTATTAAGACCTGGTGGCATCTGAGTAGCTGAGGGCTCCTCCTGAGGCCAAAGGCGGCTGCTACAGGCAGAAGCAGAGCTGTAACCAGAGAGCTTAGCACTTGTTCTGGATTCAGGGAGCCGATCATGACACATAGATAACTTTTTTTTCAAATATCAAAGGATTGATACAAGAACTGACTATACACCCAAATTCCAGAACAGTTAAAAGGCACGCAAATGTTAACAAGACCAGGCCAGGAGAAATGCAAGTTTATTCTCTGTTTTTGCAAATAGCTGGCTGTTGACTAAGCCTGTAGAAGAGAGCTTAAAAAATACTTGTATATAAATACACACATATCTTCTGCGCAGGTCTGAAAACTTTACTTCTTTGCATATATCTATCTTTAGGTATGAATAGGAGCCATTGTCTAAAGATGAAAGTATCCTAACATTCTCATATTTAGGACCAGTTGGTGGGGTAATGCAGTTGTAATATCTCATTCAATGAAAATATACAAAGAAAAGATGATAAATTAAGATGCATGCTCACACTTTTTTTGTCTTCTGTAAGAGAAACTACAGAAGAACAACAAAATATAAAATAATGTAAGATGCTTCTATAAAGGATGAAGAAGAAAAATTGTAATGCTATCAAATAAAGAAAGGTATGACAGACAGCCCTCTTTTTGCTGTTACACTAAATTTATAACACATTTGAGAAAATATATCTATTCCAACTACAAGATTGAATAATTCAAGGAAAAATTGCACCAAGGCACTATACCCACCTGAGGTGTAGTAGATCTGTATAATTGCAAACCGCCCTTTACTTCATAGTTCAGATAAAAAGGGGTCTCTTAAAACATACAGTCAAATAAGGATAGGAAAAAGTAAAGCAAATTCTCTGTTACTTCTTATTTACACACAATCAGTGCCTTTTTCCTTCAATTATTAAAAAATTATCAGTGGTTCACTCTAAAGTGCTGGTGCTTATTCACATTTAGACAATATCTAATTCATTACCAAGATTAACAATTACTCTGATAACATTGTGATCAAAGTGACTGGTGCTTAATTCATTCAGTCACTGAAATTACAAGTGCTAATAAATTCATTAAAAATGTTAGTGAAAAAAAGGGTTTCTAGTTGATGTTTTCTAGTATCACCTTGAGGGATCTAGCACATGGGCTTCCTCGTGAGGCAACTTCGGGTAACTTCGGAAATCAAAGCGCCGCGAGTGCATTGGCGCTGGCGTTTTCTCATTATAACAGGCGGAAGGCAGGGGGAAGGCAGTTTGGGGAGATTGTAGCCCCGCAGAAGAGGCAATTAGTCGCCAGGCGACTAAATCTCCCGAAATATGCCCGTGTGCTAGCTTCCTGATTAGAATGTAAGGTTTAAAGGGAAATTTAAAGATGGTAGATACAGTATATCTCATTACTATCTCACGTAGGATATTTGAATCCTGGGGATACCACAAAGATGGGGACTTTTGCATTGCCTGACACTGATGTTTAAAAGGCTATGTAATCTAAATAAAAGCAAACCCCAAGGACCTTAGAAATAAATTGGAATAAGATAAAGAATCAAGGAGAGCTGAAAAATTAAGTTAAAAATTAAGGCCATTTTACAAATGATTACTCATACCAAATAAATACTTCAGCGTATTATCCATAAAGCTATGAATTATGGTAGTCAATTTTAACAAATAATTCCAATTTTTAAAAATGATTTCCTTTTTCTCTGTAATAATAAAACAGTACCTTGTTCCTACTAATCGGTTTAAATCCACATACCAATACTTTTTTGTTCATTTAATTTTTTTTTTAACCATATTTTTTTTTTTTTTTCCAAACTCAATAAAGACAAATAAAAACAACATAAAAAGAAGGCAGTAAAAACAGTTAAACTATAAAACATTTCCATTTTTTATCAGAAGGTGTTTCATATACCACTTATATCGTCCTGGTTTGGCATTTACATACGGTAGGGAGGGACATCACATTATAAAATATATTAGGAAAAAAACAGAAAGATAGGACAAGGGCTGTACTAAGAAACAGAATGCCCTTTATGTGCATTCCAACATTAGAGATATGTATGGCAATTTGGCGTTGTTGATAGTAATATAATTAATGGAAAGGCAAAGTACAATCCTGTACCTAGTGTTACATGCTATGTTGTCACACCTGGTGCTGTCGTTGACCGTAATATGAGTCCCATAAAAACCAGTGAATTATCATTCAACAAGTTAGGTACTGCATTCTCCGTATTTGCTGTACTTTGTTGATTAATTCTGACATGGATGGGGCTGCAGGATCCTTCCAGTGTTCAGCAATCAAGCATCTTGTTCCCATTAATATACTTTGGGCAATTTTTTGAGTACGTTTGCCTACGTTTTCAAGCAGTAGGCCCAACAGATGAGTCAATGGATGTTTTTCTATTGCAAGGCATGTGATCTTTGATAAAATATCAGTTGTCGTATCCCATAAAGATGTTATAACTGGACATGTCCAATAGATATGCAGTAACGTGGCTGGGTTCTGTTGGCATCGCCAACATGCATCTGGTGTAGTTGGAAAGAGTTTATGTAGCAAGGCTGTTGCATATTGATGTTTTAGAAGCATTTCTCCATATTTTCCCCCATTGTTCCATAGAGATTGCAGTGCCCAGTTCCATTTCCCAGTGGGTCATATAAGTATGCGGTGCTTCCTCTGTTGGTCGTTCATTTAAAAAGTTATATAAGGTCGAGATCAGGCCTTTTCTTATGACTAAATGCATGCAAAGTCTTTCACAGTACAATGAGTTTCTTTTTTGCAAATTTGGATACACTGAGGGGCCGATTCACTAAGGGTCGAATTTCGAAGTTAAAAATACTTCGAAATTCGACCCTCGGATTGAAATCCTTCAACTTCGAATATCGAAGTCGAAAGGATTTAGCGCTAATCCTGCGATCGATCGATTAAATCCTTCGAATCGAACGATTCGAAGGATTTTAATCCAACGATCGAAGGAAAATCCTTCGATCAAAAAATCACAGGCAAGCCTATGGGGACCTTCCCCATAGGCTAACATTGACTTCGGTAGCTTTTAGCTGCCGAAGTAGGGGGTCGAAGTTTTTTTTAAAGGGGAAGTACTTCGACTATCGAATGGTCGAATAGTCGAACGATTTTTCGTTCGATTCGTTCGAATTCGAACGAATTTAACCAATTCGATGGTCGAAGTACCCAAAAAATACTTCGAAATTCGAAGTATTTTTCATTCGAATCCTTCACTCGAGCTTAGTGAATCAGCCCCTGAGTGTACAAAGTGTCGTAGTCTAAAGTACATATAATCTTTCAGCCCTTGTAGTAGGTATGTCTCAATCATTTCTGTTTTTTCCCAAAATTTTTATGTTCTAACATCAAACAGTTTATAAATTTGAAACACCTTAATATGTTCCCACATTTTGATAAAATGCCCATTCCTAAACTAAAGGCTGGATTAAATAAGAACGGTGTGAGTGGGGACTTGTTCCTTATTTGTCTTAGCCTATTTGTTTTTTAATTCCATAATTTATAGGTGAATTGTATCATTTTTGGTAAATTACTCGTATCCCATTTTGTATCCTTACCCCAAAATAACGTGCTAGGGTGTGTCGGAGCAGAGAGTAACATTTCAATTTCCGCCCATTTTGTAAAGGCCTCTTTTTGTGTTAAATAGATTATTTGGCGCATATGAGTCAAAATTTATGGGGGTCTGGGAATCCCAATCCTCCCTGTGATCGGCTGGTTTGTAATAATTCTCCTTTCACTCTATGGCGTTTCCTTCCCCAAATGAATCTCATACACTCACTTTGAAATTGTCTGATTTCCCTACTTGGAATGGGAATAGGTAATGTTTAGAAGAAATACAATATCTTGGGTAGCACATTCATTTTTATAGCAGCCATCCTGCCAAACCATGAGACTGTATTTCTGCCAAGTGTTTAAGTCAGCGTGTAATTTCCTCCATAATGGGGCAAAATTGGTTTTATACATGGTTTCATATTTAGTTGTTAGATGTATCCACAAGTATTTTATGTTTTCTTTTCGCCAATTGAAGTTAAAGTTTAGTTTTAGTAATTTTAGTCAATGATCTGTCATATGTACTGAGAGAGCTTCTGTTTTTGTCTGGTTAATTTTGTACCCTAATAGTTGTCCAAATTTATCTATGATTTGGTGGAGATTTGGTTGGGATGTTAGCGGTTTCGTGATTGTCATAAGGACATCATCTGCATATAAGCAAATTTTGTATTTCATCTGCCTAATTTTAATTCCTGCTATATTTGGGTTATTGCGTATATGGGCTGCTAATGGTTCAATGCTAAGTACAAATAAAAGTGGGGACAAGGGGCACCCCTGTCGCGTTCCATTACTGATGCTCAATGGTTGGGAGAGTAGCCCTGCAGTCTTACGAATAGCTGTCTGTTTTGAATATAGTGATCTTAGTGCTCTCATGAAAGAACCATGAAAGCCCATGGTTTCTAGCGTAGCAAACATAAAGCCCCAATCCAGATGGTCAAACGCCTTATCGGCGTCTAAACTTAGCAATATAGCCTCTTCTGATGTTCTATTTAGGTTTTCAACCAAGTCAATAATTCGCCTCGTGTTGTCTCCCGCTTGTCTATTCTTAATAAACCCTACTTGGTCTGTGTGGATCAAGCGTGGCAGGTTTTGATTCAATCTATTTGCTAGGATCTTGGTGAAAATTTTCAAGTCTGCATTTAGGAGGGATATAGGGCGATAATTCACACAAGATGTATGATCTTTCCCTTCCTTCGGAAGTACAGTGATATATGATTTTAATGTCTCCCTATGAATGGGAGTCCCTTGTAGATAATTATTGAAGAGGCATTGCATGGTCGGCAGGAGTTCACTTAAAAATAATTTATAATATTTATATGTCAGGCTGTCTGGTCCTGGAGCTTTTTTGGAAGGAAAGCTTTTTATACCTTCTGTTATTTCCTTTGTTGTGATGTCAGTGTTAAGGGCTTCAGTCTCTATATCTGTTAGCATGGGTAGGTTACAGTCTTTCAAAAATTGTTCCCTCAGTTCTGTCCTGCCTGTGTGGGTGTTTTTGGATAAAGGTAGGTTATATAGTCCCTGATAGTATTTCCGGAAACATTCAACTATCCTCTCTGGGATACCATGGGGTTTTTTAGTGCTCTTTCCCCTCTCAATTTGTTGGCCATCATAGTGTGCGACTTATTAGCAAATTCGTAATACCTTTGCTGTGTCCATCTCATGGATTTCTCCACTGTATGGATTGTTTTATCTTTTATGGCATTTCTCAGCTGTTGTATTTTTAGCAAAAGGTGTGTCGTTGGTTGATAAAGAATATTTATGTTCCAACTGGTGAAGCAAGTGTTTCATATCGTTTATTGCCCTGACTCTTTCCTCCTTTTTAATTGTACTTACATGAGATATCAGCTCTCCTCTGATAAAGGCTTTATGAGCCTCCCACAATATGGCTGGGTCTTGGGTTGTCCCCTTATTTATCTGAAAATATTCTTTTAACTTTCCCGCAAATGTGGTTTGGGCTTCTCTAGAATTTAGGAGGGATTCATTCAATCTCCATATGTTGGGTGAAGTAGGTTCTGCCAGTCGGGGTATAGTTAATAGTATGGGAGTGTGGTCTGACCACGTGATTTGATCAATATCTGCTGTAAGATTGAGGGTGCTTAATTTGGGTGAGATAAAGAAATAGTCTATACGACTATACGTTTTATGTGGGTGTGAGTAGAAGGTGTAACTTTTCTGTTTGGGGTGCTTAATCCTCCATATATCTATAAGTAAGGCTTTCCTTAATAATTTCCTAAAGTTCTGGGATTTAAGGTCCGTTTCCCTATTCGGTCCATGTGGAGTAGGTCTTAAAACATCCTTAATTTGGGAGACTGTCATATTAAAGTCCCCACTGATTATTAGCTTCTAATTATGCCATGGTGCCAACTTATTCATAATTTAATGCATAAAATGTATTTGCCTGACATTGGGAACATATAGATTCACAATAACAATTTGCGTGCCTTCCAAAGTACCCTCTAGAATTATATAACGGCCATTTTGGTCTAATATTTGTCTTTAAAGTTGAAATTGTGTATGTTTGCTAACCAGTATTGCTACTCCAGATTTCTTTTTCTGGTTTGAGGCATAATAACAGTGTGGAAAATGACCATTCTGAAATCTCCAGACATCACCACTCGCATGGTGCGTTTCTTGCAATAACGATATGTCTGCGTGCTTTTTTACTAATCCAGATAATATTCAGATAATATAATTCAGATAATATTAATTTCCGCTTTATGGGGGAGTTTGAGCCTTTAACATTAAGTGATATTAGTTTGACCATTTTACTGTGGTAACACTAGCACTATTATATAACATCTTCACTATAATTTGCCTGCCAGGAGCGATGTCTGAATCCTGCACATCAGTTATAACACTGCCCTTCTTTGCAAAACATAATTATATTATATTAATACCTTCAATGTGCATTGCCTTAATGAAAATAATGAGTATAAACAGTAAAATGAAATGAACAACATATTTAAGATAACATAAACTTATGAGTGACTCTATATGCATATTGTACCCTTAAAGATGTTATATGTTAGGATAGTCACTCCGTATCCCAAGTTGGGTATAGATTTATATTTTCGCCCCTTCAGGGCTCCTTCCCAGGGGATTTATTGGAGGATATTGTTCCACCAAGTTCTGTAAGTGGGGGTCAGTGCAAAATCTGGCTGGTTAATGAGAATAAACATGAGCATGACTGAGCTGTGTCCAGTCCTATTATTAAAGAAAATTTTTTTGAATTGCTACAGGATGTGAATCTAACATTTTCCCAAAATGTGCAGGGGAATTTAGGTAGGTGCTATAGAGCAAGGCAGAGAGATGTTCTCTCCTTCCCTGCTTTGCCGTCTTCTCTCTGATGCTGCCTCCCATAGTGGTTGCAGTTTATTTCGATTAGGCGATGACGAAGGGGTTGTTGTAGGTAGTTTTTCTCCTATTCCCAAAGCTGTTAGAAAGGGTGGCTGTTATGAGATTTCCAACAGGGTGTATTGCCTGCCATCTTTGGTAGCAATGAGTTTGAAGGGATATCCTCAACGGTATGGCATCTTCTTATCTCTTAGAATTTGCATGAACGGCCTTAATGCTCGCCTCTTAGCCAAAGTAATAGATGAAATGTCATTATACAATTGCAGTTGAGCGCCTAGGTTTTCTATGTTTTGGCGCATTCTGGTCGCTGAAATCACTCTGTCTTTACTCTCAAAGTAATGAAGTTTTGTAATAACATCCTTTGGCAATTTGGAATAGGGAGGCGGATTGCCTAGAGCTCTATGTGCTCTGTCCAGACTTCTGGCGGTAAATCTGGGACCAGTGTAGAGAAGAGGTTCCTGAGATATGCCTTAAGATCTGGTTGCTTAATTGTTTCAGGGATCCCTCTGATTCTGATGTTACACCTGCAATTCCTATTTTCTAGGTCTTCACATAATAACTTTACTTGGTGTAATTCTGTGCACATTGCCCCATTAAATAATTATGGCTTCATACTATGTCATCCACTGTGGTCTCAATTCTATCTGTCCTATCCCCTAGCTCTGTTAACTCTGCCTTGAGATTAAATATCGCCTGCACCACAGTGTTGGTAATGGTGGTTGTTAATGTGTCTTTCAGTGTGGCTAGATGCTGTGCTAGGACTGCCTCTGTAACCGGGGTTGCAGTATGATTATCTGTCACCATTACCTGATGTATAGTACCCCGCGGGCTTCTGCTGTCCTCCTCTGACATGGCATAGTTGTAGCTAGGGGATTGGGATGTTGCGCTTCCGTCATCGCCACCATCTTGGGACACCGCCTAGGATTCTGTAGTCGCGTATTTATGCAGGTAAGGAGACATTGTCCCCGCTGTTTCTTTCTGCTTTTTCTTCACCATGGTCGCGTGAAGTCCCTCTGGCGAACCTGCTTGCTATTGTCCTCTTAGTGGTTACTTATGCGCAGGTTTTGGCTGGACCGGATCAGAGCACAGTCACAATGCGACTGCTTCAGTCCATGCCGCGCATGCGTCCCCTCATTTAAATTTTTTTAACAGTCTTAAGGAGATCCAAATTGAAAACTAAAAGATCCCTTATCCAGAAATACCCAGGTCACATGTATTCTAGATAATAGATCCCATACTTTTTTTTTTTACACTTTTGTTTGGTGTAAACTATTTTGTACAACATTAAAATTAAGCCCCTAAGTAAGAATATTATCAGAGTGGAGATATTTTGAGTTTATGTGTATTGTACATATTAAAATGCCTTGCAAGACTGAATAATGACAGGCAATAGTTTGCTTTTTATTATTTTAATCTCTCATGCTTTATTTCTGATCATGGATTATTTTAGACATCCTCAATGCTTAGACATCCTTACTATGCTTGCTTACCAATTTGCAATTGTTAAATGGAAATAGTATATAAACCAGCAAGTTTTTAACTGCTGGAAAGTGTGTGTCTTGGTTTGGTCATTTTCCTTCAGAGGCTACTGTATGAGTACAATAATATTTTTATTTTTGCTTTTTTTAAAATGCTTTTATTATTGACAATAAAAATGACTAGGCAGTGTTCGCACCACAAAATGACTTCTGAAGTCAGAGTCTCTAAGGCTAGGGCCACACAGGAAGATTCAGGGAGAATGGTTGCCTGGCGACTAATCGCCACGTCTTTGAGGCGACTAATCTCCCTGAATGGCTTGCTGGTATCTCGCACCAGCTAGCACTAAAGTCACCTGTGCCTATTCACACGCGGCGATACGTTTTTCAAAGTCTCTCGAAATTGCCTCACAAGGCAATTTCGAGCGACTTTGAAAAACGTGGCGATTAGTCGCCAGACGACTAATCTCCCTGAAATCTTCCCTTGTGGCCTAGCCCTAAAGGTTTTTTTCTGCCAAAAGGTTGCTCTTGATGGCAATTAGGGGTTTGGCCATAAAAGACTATAAAGTAACTCCTTAAAGCTTTCAAGATAAGCGTTATCTGCACTTTGTATTAACAGTCCAGTCAGAAGACTATTTGCATAGTAACTGCTTATTAGAATTGTGGGTGAAACAATAATCACATGACCTTAATTTCTAAGAAAGGCTTTCCTTAAAACCTCAATATTATCACCTTCTCACATATTTCATTTGTCTTTGGTTACTGGGATGCTGCTGAAAAATTAATCTCACACTTAATTGAGGAAACTGGTTTAACATGCTGTGTTAAATGTACAGTTTCTATCCAATTTCAATTTTGAGTCCAATTTCTTTTAAATCTTTATCTTCTCTGAGAAAGAAACTTCCTTTTTGTGATCCATCCTGGTCTGTCAACACCTCTGTTCTACTCAAGAAAGTGGCTCAGAATGTAAAACTTCCATTTCCAATAGTGCTGATTGTTCTCGTGGAGTTCTGTTGGTGAGGTTCCAACTCTTTTTTAGACTCTGCTATCCTGGACATCTGGAAGCTATAGCTGAATACTTAACTTCTCTGTAGTTGAGGTGTTCTCAAGATAGGCTATTTTCACATTAAGCTCTTTTTTCAGATAACTATTCTCTTTCCAGGAACAGTTATCCAAAATAAGTAGTTTTTTTTATTTGTTTCACAATAAATCTTACTCAGGCATGGAGGAAATTCAGCAATTACCAAACTAGTCATTTAAATTCTTCTAAGCAAAGCCACAACTAAACACAACAAGAAATGTAACCCTACCCAGAATAAAATATTGATGTCATATTAAATAGCCAAACACCAAGGTCACTTAAACTGAGTAGAATAACGGATTTAAGGACCAAATGTGGGATTTTCTGCCTCATAGTAGAAAACAAATTGCTAGTATTTAAAGAGATGGCAGGGCAATAGAAAATAATAATGTAGGAAAATTCACAGCTTTGGCTAAAATCATGATGTCTCTGGGGAACTGGTGTAATTGAGTAGCCATGTTTGCTTTATATGACCTTTCACTGGCACTGTGGCTGCTAGCATTGAAAGAAATGACCACCAGCATGACACTGAACTAGTGACCACTAATAATGTATTGCTAAATTTCCTCAACTACTAAGGTATCACAATTAAAATGAGAATCCAGAGGCTTCCACCCACGCATTGTTTAAAAGACCACCAACATAAATTCTCCCTGTCCCGGGGGACCAGACAAGGTTGCCCACTTTCCCCCCTATTGTTCGCCTTGGCAATAGAACCTTATGCTTTAATGATCCGGCAATCTGAGGAGGTCGTAGGCTTTAAATGTGGGACGGTGGAAGAAAAAATCACATTGTATGCGGATGACCTCCTTTTATTCCTGGCTGACCCGCAGAACTCCCTTCGGCACGCCCTTGACCTGGCAGATCGGTTTGGTGTCTACAGTGGCCTGGTCATAAATAAAAGCAAGTCTATCCTCTTCACACTCGAGACTGACCAGAGGGAAGGTGACATTCAGGGGCTGTGCTGGGTGTCCCAGTTCAAGTATTTGGGTGTTCAGGTTTCCAATAATGCACTAGAGTATGTGGCCAAGAATATCGACCCGGTGCTAACCAAATTCAAGAGTGTGGTCGCTCAATGGATAAATCTTCCCTTAACAGTGTGGGGTAGGGTGAATCTTTTTAAAATGATATACTTGCCAAAATTCCTTTATTTGCTACAGAATGCCCCGATATGGGTCCCCCAACAGGTTTTTAAGCAGATTGACACCGTCCTTTTCTCCTTTATCTGGGCGCATAAACCTCCCAGGGTCAATAAATTGACTCTTCTGGCCCCAATAGATAAAGGAGGACTGGCCCTCCCCCACCTAAAACTGTATTACCTTGCGAGCCAATTAGCCTTCATCCACAATTGGTTCAACCCTGACCCTGAAAACCCATTGACCACATTACATGCCACCCTGGCAGGTTCGTTTGAGGCTATTCGTAATGCTCCATATAGGAGAGTCAAGGACACGCCAGAGCTCCCATCCACACTGAGCTGCCCACAAAGGGCTTGGGCGCTTACTAATAGAATGCTGGCTAAGCCGCCCTCCTCGCCCTCCCCACGCGCTCCTTTATGGAGAAACTCTAATTTCCCGCATCTGCGACAACTTCAAGATTTTGTCTATTGGCCCAAGCTGGGAGTGAAGCACTTATCTGACCTCTTAGCAGATGATACCCTCCTGACCCAGGCCCAACGTACCGCTAACTTGGGACATCAACACATTGACTGGCATAGATACTTTCAACTCCGGCATGCTATTACTGCTCAGTTTGGCTCTCTAGTTATTCCCACGACCACTATGCCACATGAAGACAGGTTGTGGGACCCGAACCCGCAGAAACTAGTATCTAACCTGTATCGAATATTAATAACTTCCACGGGTAGCCCCTTTGCTAAAGCCAGAACTAAGTGGAACACGCTTATCCCCAATTTGGAGGATGACGCGTGGGAGGAGGCAACTAGTGAGGCTTACAGTTTTCTGATTTCCACTAAAGATAAAATGGTGCAATTTAGGATACTGCACTGCACTTATATTACGCTGCTAAGACTTAAGGCCATGGGTAGAAACCCTGATGCTGACTGTCCCAAATGTGGACGACCGGATGCAGACTTCTTTCACTTATTATGGTCCTGCCCCATGATCAGCAGCTACTGGGCACGGGTGGTCTCTCACCTCTCCGAAGTGGTCCTGCTTCCTGGGGTACTTGCACCGGAGGTTTGTCTCTTAGGAATAGTAGAAGAACTAGCGCCCCTCGTAAAAACCAGATGCCTGCTACGCACCCTTTTATTCTATGCCAAAAAACAGATTGCCATCAAATGGATGAGCCCCCTACCCCCGACAGTCAAGCAATGGCAAAAATTGGTTAATGATCGGCTCCCAGTAATAAAGCTTACGTACTTAGCTAGGCACTGCCCCCAAAAATTTGATAAAATTTGGGGACCATGGCTAGAGGCCCACGATGAAGTGAATCTTATGATGTAACTCATTAGGGATGGCACTGTTTGTGTGGATCTCATTGTGCTCTAATATATTGTTGTCTGGGGGGTAGTGTGCTCTGACCCTGTGTGCCCGAATGGGAAATTGTTGCCTACATGTATGATTGTCTCATGCTGGGGATAAACTGTCAACTGTATGGAGTGTTCTTTGCCAAGTTGCGCTGCAGGGGTCCTGCGAGACCTCGATATATTGTGATCACTGCTTATGTTACCTGACATATACCTTTGTGTTGTATGTTATGTTTAAAATGTAAATAAATACCTTTAAAAAAAAAAAAAAAGACCACCAACATCCCAGACACTTTATGAGTATATGTAAAAACTTTTAAAAGACCATCGATAACTTTGCAGAAAAAGCAAGTATATTGTTTCAGACACCCTGTACACTAGTTTTGCTTGCACCGTCATCTCAGCAGGGAACGTATCATAGCTACCAACCAATAATCTGTTATTAAACTGAGTAAGTGAACTCTCTCACTAACTCTCCCTGGGCTATTTAAATTTCTTGTGATTACTTACAGTAAAGTAAAAAAAACACTGCATTATATACAGTATTTAAAGGTATAAAACCAGATTTATTTTTAAATTACTTTTTAATATCCTCTTTAATTATTCTGTTGTACAGGTATGGGACCTATTATCCAGAATGCTTGTGACCTGGGGCTTTCTGGATAACGGGTCTTTCTGTAATTTGGATCTTCACGCCTTATGACTACTAGAAAATCAAGTAAAGATTAAATTACCCATAAGGCTGGGTTTGCTTCTAATAAGGATGAATTATATCTTAGTTTGGATCAAGTACAAGCTACCGTTTAATAATTATAGAGAAAAAGGAAATAATTTTTTAAAATTTGGATTATTTGATTATAATATTGGAGAGGGCCTTTCTGTAATTTGGAACTTTCTGGATAACAGGTTTCCAGATAACGGATCTTATACTTTTTACTGTATAAATCTAGAAATCTTGTTTTATACTTTTCTCCAGAATTATTTTAAAAATATATAAAAACTATACCCTCCAGCCCCCCCCCCCCCAAAAAAATCTTTAGAAGGGACTGGAGCACCAATTGACCCTGTCTGCCTGTCTGCTTACCTGTGTCCCGCAAGGAAGGTAAAAGCTATAGAGGAAGTAGACCCTGTGGTCAGTTCTCTGCTGTCCCTTGGCCCCCCTATGACTGCAGGGTAGGCTTCCTCTATAATACACTCATTTTCCAACCAAATTGTTTAGTACAGGGTAATTAATACCTGTGCTAACACAGCCTTATAGTATCACTCTACACAGAACAAAAGAAAATCCAGAGATTTGTCAATAATTTAAACAGGATACTTTACAACAAAGTTTTACCAACTGGCCACACCTACAGACATGTCATACCATGCTCCCTCCTGGATTAATGTAATCAGATTTTACATTAAAGGATAAGTAAACCTTTAAAATAGGTGAATGTAAGATTGCTGATGGTGCTATTCTAAGAACTTTTGCAATGTACATTCATTATTTATTTTTCTTTAAGTACAAGATATTAAAGGATACATGTACTGTTAATATGAATGGATTTTGTTACAAACCACCACCTGCTGGTAATTTTTGGTAATTTTTTTGGCTATTCTGACTACCCTGTTGTGGTCAAAAAAGAGGCTGCTCTGATGTTCTGCTTAGGAAAAAAAATAGAAAGAGACTGCTCTGATGTTCTTCTGCTCCTGACAACTTCCTTGACTACTTGGTGGTCAGAATAGTTAGAAAATGACCAGTAGATGGCACTGTTATAACAAAATTAATTCATATTAACAGTACATATATTCCTTAGTATCATGGAATTAAAGAATAATAATGAATGTACTTTGCAAAAGTGATTGGAATAACACCCTCATCAATTTTACATTCACTTATTTTGCAAATAGATGATGGCTACTTAGGCAGGCAGAGATAGTATCTTCCCAAGTTGGTGTGCCGAAACGTTGAAATAAAATTTTCTATTTTTTCACTATTTCAAGTCCTTGGAGTGTTTAATTTTGGTTTGTTATGCTATGCTATAACCAGCACCCAGGCAGTTGTCTATATTGAGAGTGCACCACTATATATATATATATATATATATATATATATATATATATATATATATATATATATTCAGCAAGGAAGATCCGCACTCTCAGGTCTTAAAGGGATCCTGTCATCAGAAAACATATTTTTTTCAAAACGCATCATGACTTGGGGCAGCTGGCAATATGTCTAGCCCCATGTCAGATTTCAAAATTGAATATAAAAAAATGTATTTGCTCTTTTGAGAAATGGATTTTAGTGCAGAATTCTGCTGGAGCAACACTATTAACTGGTTCATTTTGAAAACATTTTTTTTCCCATGACAGTATCCCTTTAAGTAGAAGAACTGGGACCTCCTACAAATGTAAAAATGTTGGAAGCAGAAATAAGCTGGAAAGAAGGAGAGGTAGTAAGGCCAATTCTTCCCCTCTGATGCATTGTATATTTTATTGGAGCCATTTGTCCTCCTCACATCAATCCATTTTATCATCAAAATATGCTATCAACTGAATTATTTGTGGTTCCCATGTGACTTCCCGTGATCAAATTGATCTAATAACAGTAAAACTGGACCAGCCAATTATCTGGTTCAGCACATGAGGTAATCAAGGCCAATATAACTGTAGAGCCCACAATTTGACATATTGAACAAACTAAATCTACATGCTAGAGTATCTGTCAGATTAATACAGTTTGCCTATTCCTATGTGGGGTCAAACTGTACAAACATCAAGGGATGGTTTCTTGGAGATGTCAAGATTCAGCCCACCCTGGACCACTTTGTGTGAGGCCAGCATTATTTATGCACAGAAGTGACTTCTAAAATATCCCCATTCATATACAGACAACTTCTGTTTTACAGTTAGGGTTGTCAACACATATTAGGAACAAAGCAGATTTTAAGAAGCAGAACCACTAGTTCAAAAAGTCATGGTGTGAAGACTGAAGGTGGGAGACCCACAGGAATTGTTTGAAAGTCTAATTTCAAAGAGCAAGGAGTAGTTACATTGAACAGTTTCTAGAAGAATCAGCAAGGTCAACTGAAATGAAATAAAAACCTTTGGGTACCCAAATGCAAGGGGCAATCTATAATTACATTGCAACCTAAATTACTTCTATATGAAATAACACTGTCCACATTGCCAGATGTAGATACATTTTCACACCTTTTGCACAACTTACAGACTAAAACCGAGAGAATACAATATTATAAAAAAACATAAAATATGAACACGTTTTTTTTACCATGGGTATGTTTAAACGCACTTTTATGTTGACTTGAAAATAATAAAGGTTTTGAAACTGCTATAGTTTTCAGGTTTAAGGAAATTATGTATATAAGAAGTATATTTTTCACAGTATATTTATTTGTACCTGTATTTTTGCTGTGTATGAAATGTTATGAATTTCTGCCCCAAACACAATCGGCAAATGCACAATTTTACAGCAACCAATACAGCTCGTTTGGAAATTCATGCAGAATACATTTGGCACACAAAGTGATTAAAATATCAGATTTGACATTGCCATTTATTTTTTTATATGTAATTTTTCCCTGCATCAGCAGCAATAGCTCTGACTGGATATTTGGAGGATCTGGGATTCATTTAAGAGACAGACTGTGAATAAGTGGAATTGGGTCAATCAAGGGTCAGAATTGCTTTTCATGAAACTACTGGAAATTAGATGAGGGATATGCTGTTCTAAAAACTCTGAAACAGTCCTGCTATGAGATTATAGACTAGCCTTAATTCAAAGAGTTATTTTGTGGAATATTTTCTCTTAGAAATTAATAGTTAAATATATTCAACTGAAAATGATGCACCTATATTTCCAACTCTGAATATTATTGATAAAATTATTGCTGGAATATATATTCTTCCCCCAAAAAAGTATACTTCCTTTAGTGAATAATCTTTTATCTATATAACACCAGCATACTCAGTATGCTTTACAGCAATTAATTCACATTGTTCCCTGCCCCAGTAGATCTTACAGTCCCCATCACATACACACAAACTGTGGTCTATATTTTAGTAAATTCACTTTTAATTAGGGAGTAATATTAACCTTTTTGGCAAATGTTTAAAAGCTAAAGGGCCATATTTAATATTTAGACACCCACAGGCCCATGCCAAAGGCAATAGCTGGGGGGGAAGTCTATGGGTGTCTATATGGTAAATAAAAATGCACAAGAGAAAAAATCCCCTAACGCTAAATCCAGTGCCTAGGACAGTACCAGACCTATCTACAGCCCTAAATATACCACTAAGGCATATGCATGTTCCCTAAAAGAGAAATAGCCTGTTTACCATACTCCAGTAGTTATACAGATTCAGCTTCTAGCTTCATCTAATGCCATGAAGGGTAAAGGCCCTCATACATGGACCGATAAAAGCTGCCAACAGACTGAGTTGGCAGCTTTTGGCCTGTGCGTGGGGCCATACGACGGGCATCCCTGATCGGTATCTGGCCAAAAGTCGGCCAGATGTTGATCAGACAGGGTAAAAAATCCCATCGGATCTCGGCTGCATCTATTCGTTGATGCGGCCCTGCGATCTGTCTGCCCGTATTGCCAACATTCTGATCCAATCATTGGGCACTAGGGCCCACGATCGGCTCAGCCCGATAAGGCCCACCTCAATGTGGTCATATTGGGGAGAGAGCCGTTCTCAACACCAAATGAGTGGTTCTCCTTGTGTAAGGCCACCTTTAACTAATCTTGTGCAAAGGGTTGTAAGCAGATTTTTTTTCTTGTAGTAACTGTATTTTGATAATATGTAATACAGTATGCCACGTTAGTACTCCTATAAATGTGCTATGAATGAAAACACAATTCCCATAGCGTTTGACCCTAAAATTTCTTAATTAATTAATTTCACCACAACTTGCACATATGGGCATTGTGTAGACTTTGTAGACTATTTGCTAGCACATTCTTGGTTTTGCTTAATTCCCACAGCTCCTACTGACTTGGATTAGAACAAAAGTTCTTACTTCAACAGCTCGTCACTTTGCTAATGTCTTCCACCTGCTACTTTGCAAGTCTGTGAGATATGCAAATGTTCTATGTAAAAAAGCGAAAGTCTCTCTATACATGACTGACACATTTTCATGTAACTTAGACTTAGAGGAAATCAGAGATAATTACACAGTTCTTGTATTACAGCAGGGTAATATGTAATGGTATACACTACTTACTGTATAAAAATGCATATCTAGGGACCTACAGGATCTGCTAGGTTCCTATAGCTTTTAATCCCTACCCTTCCTTGTGTCCTAGTTAATAGGCAAAAGTCCATGTATCTAGTTTAAGTATTTCACAATCTGTCATTGGCCAAAGGGTGTATGATCACTTCCTGCCACACTTCCATATAGTGTTGGAAAGGAGTGGCCTCTTCCTCTTTGTCTGCTGGTGTCCTATCCAACTGGTTGTGCTCATTGAGCCTGGGTACACCAAGGCCCAGTAAAGCCACTGCCCTAAAGGGACCTGTACCTTTAGCGACTAAGTTGGGAACCAGGAAATCCTGTAAATGAGGTTAGCAAGCACAGGTTATACTTTTAATAGACTCTCTAGGAGAGTAAGATAGACAGATTATATAGAAAGAGCAGTTGTGCTCCATCAAGGATAATAGCAGGCTTTTTGACTTATGGGAGTGACATTTTTGATTGCTATATCATCCTCCTCTATCTACCCTTCTCTGTGACTTGCTACACCTGCATTGCCTCATACATGAGTAAACCTGTAGTCAATATTGTTGCTCTTGTAAATAAATCCATCTGTTATTTCATCAAAGAACCTCCTGGTGTCCAATTCCTCTATTTTTGCTTACAATAGCCTGTGTGGTGTAGTTCTACTACCGCTTAAAGGAAAACTATACCCCCCAAACAATGTAGGTCTCTATTAAAAGATACTGAGTAAAACAGCTCATGTGTAAAACCCTGCTTCATGTAAATGAACCATTATCATAATAATATACTTTTTTAGTAGTATGTGCCATTGGGTAATCATAAATAGAAAATTGCCATTTTAAAAAATAAGGGCCGCCCCCTGAGATCGTAAGATTCACTGTACACACATACAAACCACATGTAAGGTCACATGAGCCAATTAACAGACAGAGTTCTGCCTTTTGCTTCCTCACTTCTTCCGGTTACAGTTAGTGTTGTAGTATTTCTGGTCAGGTGATCTCTGAGGCAGCACAGATAGAGTCACGAAATGGTGGTTCAAGGCAAGAGATGTAAAAGGGCAATATTTATGTAAATATATATTCCAGTTTGGTAAGATTCTTTAATATGTCATTCAATTTGATATAAACTATCTGTTGCTTAAGTATTCATTTTGGGGGTATAGTTTTCCTTTAAAGGAACCTTCCACTTGGCGAAGGCCCTGACCCTGTTGTGTAAGTCGCAGTGTAACCCATGATCATACCAATAGCTGGACACTTTAAACATTTGTGGTCTGGATAGCCCAGATTAGCGTTACACATATTTAAAAATTTTGACTGAAATATTTTGTCTTTTCTTTGTGGAAATGATATTGTAAGGGTGCTATTACTATTAAGCCCTCTTCTCAAGTTTATACAAAGACAAAGAGTGTTTTATTATTGTTTTGCTCTTGTGAGATAAAATCTGAACCCATATGGTTTTAAATTCTATGAGCAACTAAAAAGGCATGCTTCAAGGTAGTTGAACACCAACAGATCTAAGTTTACTAAATAAACAGGAAAAAATAAATATGCCAGTCATGGTGCATTAATACTATGTGGTTTGTTAACATATTATAAATATCTACAATATTGTGAAGGAACCACCCTTCCCGTAGGTTTACCCCTCAGTAGAATCACTTTAATGCTGGGGTTTTTGTATATAAACTATTAAAACAAAATAGTGAGAACAAATATTCTGTATATGTATAGTGGTTAATGAAATCGTCTATTTGTCCCCAACAAGGGTCATGGTTATTAACAAAAGCTTGCCTTTATTTGTTCTGAAATTTTATGATAGCCAAATATGTGTGTATATATATATATATATATATATATATATAGTGAATAATGTACCCCCTACTGTAATTTATAAAGATATTATCAGTCACCGAGGCGTTATGTGACCATATAAAAGCACGAGGCCGAAGGCCGAGTGCTTTTATACAGGTCACATAACTCCGAGGTGCTAATAATATCTTTATAAATTTTAAGTAGGGGGTACATTATTGATTATAATCTACAGTTTATGAGTTTACTTTTTAATTCCTGTCTTTGCTTTTTACAAAATGCAATACTTTTTTCTTTACTGTTGTCACTCCTTGTTGATTTTTTTCCCCTGCAGCCCTTTATACCAGTACCTTTATTACTTTTGCGTTCTTCAGGAGCCTGCTCTATGTAACGTCATTCATCTGAGATGAACAAGCGGAGGCAAGGGAAGGAGGGGAGTGTGAAACTTGAGCTGGTGGATGGGAGGGGGGAGCGAGATTTGAGATGGTGGCTGAGAGGAATGAGCGAGATTTGAGATGGTGGATGGGAGGAGGGAGCGAGACTTGCAAATGCGATGGTGGATGGGAGGGGGAGCGAGCAGAGAAGAATCCTGTGACAGGGAGGCAGCTGCACGAGATGTGAGACGCGAGCGAAAGATAAGCAAATATGTGGGAGGGACTGGAACAGGTGGAGCGTGTTTCGTGTGTGGGAAGTAAGAAAATGATTATGTGGTGATTGAAAGCTAAACTGATGTGAAGCAACGGTAGAGGACAGAGCAGCAGCTGCAATTGCTGTCTCTTTAAGAATATAAACGGCGCGTTCTGACGCCAGAATGCGCCGTTTATAAGGATATAATTTACAGTCTGGCCCATAGGGAATTGGCTGGTCTGTAGATTATATATATATATATATATATATATATATATATATATATATATATATATATATATATATATATATATATAAGTATTCTAGTCCTGAGTAACTAAAAAAATATTTATTTTTCTCTATAAGACCTGTGAATGTGAATCTTTCTACAATTGTTGGAGATATTTTGTTGTTTCTGCACCCAGGCAAATTAATTATTTTTTCGAGAGTGTTGGCAGCCAACCTTTGGCGATATATATATATATATATATATATATATATATATATATATATATATATATATACATACATATATATATTGCATCCCTAGTCTACTATTCCATAGCTGAAAGAAGTGGAACAGTTAGGGGCAGATGTATTAAGGGTCGAATATCAGGGGTTAATTAACCCTCGATATTTGACTGGGGAATTAAAATCCTTTGACTTCGAATATCGAAGTCGAAGGATTTTGCGCAAATAGTTTGATCGACCAATCGAGGGAATAAGGATTTTAATCCATCAATCGAAGGATTATCCTTCGACCAAAAAAAGATAGCCAAGCCTTCCCCATAGGCTAACATTGAGTTCGGTAGCTTTTAGGTGGCGAACTAGGGGGTCGAAGTTTTTTCTTAAAGAGACGATAGTACTTCGACTATCGAATGGTCGAATAGTCGAACAATTTTTAGTTCGAATCCTTCGATTCGAAGTCGAAGTCGCAGTCGAAGGTTAAAGTAGCCCATTCGATGGTCGAAGTAGCCAAAAAAAACACTTCCAAATTCGAAGTATTTTTTCTTCTATTCCTTCACTCGAACTTAATGAATGGGCCCCTTAGTAATCTACAGGTTCAAAGAAATCATTTATCAGAAGTCTAAAAAAGAACATTTTTAAAACATTGCATTACCTAACCCACAGAATTATCAGCAATGGCCTTCAATTTAAGCCACACAGGTATTTGTCCAGGCATTTTTCAGCTACTAAATGCCATCACATTCTACATTGAATTTAAAACGTACTCTATGGGGCCCATTTACTAACAATTGAAGTTCGTTTTTTTCATCAATCTCAAAAATTATGTGGTCTTTCTATATTTCTAAAAATCTCAAAAAAATTGAGTTTTATTAAGTGTAAAACCATGAAAAACTGTAATGCAAAACTGCACCAAGTAAAAGTTGTCAAGCTCCTATAGAAGTCAATGGGAGCTGCGCTGAACTCATTGGACTGCCTTAAATCAATTCAGACTTATAGTGGTTTTCTGATATATTTTTTCTCTAGAAATTGTCAGAATAACTCAAAGATTTAGAGCTTTTTATGGTATTCATATTTTTGACCACATTGTTCAGCACTTTGTTTCATATGTACTTTTATATTCAAATCGTTTAATAAATTCAATGACAATCGTGGTTTTAGTGTTTTTGAGTTTAGTTGTAGTTTCAGGTAAAGTTTCTGTATCGTGTTAGCCAGTTAAAATGTTACAGGGCAACCCTTTTGAAATAAAAAAATAACAAAAGTGGTATAAAGGTGATACCTTTATTGGCTAAGTAATATAATCATAGCAAGCTTTCAGAACATTTTAGTTCCTTTTTCAAGCTGATTACAATGAAGCTGTGGTGCTCTCTGGTAGCTTGAAAAAGAAACTAAAATGTTCTGAAAGCTTGCTATGATTATATTAGTTAGCCAATAAAGGTATCACCTTTATACCACTTTTGTTGTGGTTTCAAAAACCTTTAAAACCACTAAAATGGAACTTTACTAAATAAGCCACCATGAATAGTAAATGTTCCTTTTGGATCCATGACTATGAAGGTTTTCATTTCATTCAGACCAGGATATAAAGTATTATGTAGTAGTAAGTGTAAATCAACTGGCCTCGGTGGAATGCTTTAAGTCACATTATTCCAATACAAGTCTCTTATCTGGGAAACCTCAGGCCTAAGAATTCTGGATATTCATAGGGGTGGAAGGGGGTGAAAGACAAAGCAGAATCAAATATGATACTAAGGACTTATGGTGTGTGGTGTGAAAGTAATAACAGGCTCATATACTGTATAGTCTCTGAGATTTCAGATGAGATGACATTGATAAAACAAGGAAATTCAAACAGTTCAGTCTAAAGACAAAATTTAACTTCACTAGGTGCTGTAGTGCTGGGTATATAGTAGAACCCCCATTTTATATTTTTTTCAGGGGACCAGAAAAAAATGATGTAAAATCCAGGAAAATTTTAAATCAAGAAACATGTAGAGGTGGGACCACAAAACAGCAATGTAAAATGAGGGGAAACTTAAAATCAGGGGATGTAAATTTGAGGTTTGATTGTATACTGTGCTTGGCTATATAATTGTGCTTTCATGCAGATTTAGCATTGCAAGTTTCATGCAAAGTGACATACAGTATGTAAAAAATAGAAGATCCAGAACAAGATTCAGTTCAAACAAATGTATACCAATGTCAACTGGTGAGACATTTCTCATTTGTCAAGAGCTAAAGGCATCATAACCCCTCAGAATAAAGCAAGTAAAACAATGTCATATAGGCATATAACGGTAATTGCCCAAATACTTTTACAGTATTTAGCACTTGTAGATTTCATATACTATCAGTCCTGCTAAAAATATTTTTTTCTGTAACCTAAGAATTAATATAAATGTTATAGGCAGATTATTACTTATTTCAGTCAGTAGTCTGGGTGCAATATCTTTCTCTTTGAACACATTTTTTATGAGGAGGTAAAAAATTGCATCTGAGTAGCGTAATCTCTCTCATGGCTTAATTTTACAGATCCATATGGAGGCAGTCACAATTTAAAAGGCAGTAAAATGCGACAGGCATGTCTTACAGATATAATACCCCTGCAGAAGCCATGAAGGATGGGATGAATCTCAAATGGCAACACCATATATTATATCTTATGCCCATACACCCGACTGAGGATTTGTGTGAACTACGGTGTAAAATATTTACTAGGTTTCCAAATCATCCCTAGAGCCAGGTACAATGGTGATTATTTCCAGTTGTATTTGGCTGGGAAAAGAAAATATTTGTAGTGTTGCATTCTGTGCCTTTGTAAACCAGACTGTGCATAGTTCTTTGAAAACTTTTGTAAAGCCTAAGGGCAGAGGCACGTGAAGATTTGGGGAGATTCAGCCACCCGGCGACAAATCGCCTCTTCTTTGGGCGAATAATCTCCCCGAACTGCCTAGAATTTAAATTGCCAGCAGAACGGCACTTGGGATGCTTTGTTTTTCAAAGTTTTCCGAAGTTGTCTCAGGGGGAAACTTCGGGCGACTTCGGAAAATTAAGATTTAGATTCTAGCCGACGGGAAGGCATTGCAGGGAGATTAGTCGTCAGAAGAAGATGCAATTTGGCTCTCTGGGTGACTAATCTCCCCAAATCTCCACGTGTGTCTCTGCCCTTAGAAAGTATCACTAATCCTCTTGTTAAACAAGATACTAATTCAAGTCCTCAAGTTTGAAATTAGGCATAGATGATGAATATGATGACTTTCCAAATCACTCGGATGTTAGCTAGAGAGAAGACTGATATAAAACTCTCCTGTTCTAGCTACTAAATGTTACTTAATAAAAGGAAATGCATAGATACCAATGAGAATCAAGGATTTACTGGCATTCTCCAAGGCAGCATTTAATATTGTGTACAGGTTTCTAAGTGGCAGTTTCAAGTCAGTTTCATTACCAAGATGTCCTCATAAAGTAGATTAAGTATCATTGAGAGGTATCTTGGCAATGGGGAGAAGCAACTCTTTTGGAGGAAGATTAACTGGTATATGAAAAGGTATGAAAACCTTTATGTGGAAACATATTATCCATAAAGCTCCCATACAGTCCATTTTAAGCAAATGATCATAAGCTTCTACCTAGGAGAACATCCACCATCCATCTGTAATCATTAAGTTTGTAATCCCATTTCTTATTAGCTTACATTAATGATCAAGCTTCAGTTTTTATAGCTGTTATAACCATATTGCATTAATAGTTATTGGCTAAATGCATATCTATGCAAATGGATTTCTGGTATTCAAAGAACTGGGGGGCTTTGGAGATCTACATGGGAAATACAAAATAGGAATACAGTATCCAAACATGGTTATTTAAGGATTCTATTGCTCTATTTTTGGCCTTAGACATTTGGCACACTTGTAAGCCCCCTGAAGCCAAATTACCATGGTCAGAATCCTTACCACTTGGTCTAGAGTCAACACTTTGTAAAAATATATTTTACCTTTTGTCTTTAAATGCCAAGGCAACCTAGAGTTTCAAAGAGAGCTGCAAAAGAAAGATTAATTTTACAAATGTTTATTCTTGGAACTGTGGTAATTGCCAGGACTAGTGTGAGATTTTGCAGTGTTTTTCTAATGAGGGACACAATGAATATTTACACTCAGATACAGCTCAGATTCATGTTTACATGCCCAGAGCATACCAACCAACTGACAGTTTGATTACAATCTATCCCTGGAATTTAAACACTTGATTTACTACAGATAATATTTAAGAGAAAATCCAAACACACCAGTGATTCCTTTGTATAATAATACCGATTTTTATCCCTATATTAACGCAGAGGTCTGACCTAAATTAGTAGTAATTAAGTTGAATTTTTTTTTATTGAATAGGTTAAATAAGTTTTAAGAGTTCATGACCAGGACATTTTTAAGTGCTTGAGTCAGTGGACCCTGGCTTGAATTACCCTGGGTCTGTCAGCTCCCAATGGAAAGAACTATGGCACATTGAGAAACTGAACATCATCTGACATCAAAAAGCAGGGATTAAACAAATATAATTTAAAGGGCTTTTTATAGTAAATATAAATGTGATAAGGTAAGCTTCACTGACACGTGGGCTGATAAGAACGGAACAATTTCTTTTAAGCACAGATGAATAGGGCAGTGCTGTAAAAATAAAAGATAATTTGGAGGCTAATGAGGGAGGAAGGTTTGTGACAGTCAAGAGGGGAAGTAGGGGACAGAAGAGTAGGGGGGCTGGTCCACAGTTTGTCCAAAACAGCAAATTCGCCATTTTGGCTGAAGATGCTGGGGAGGAAAACTCCGAACTGGCGTGTATGGAGCAGGCTGACTCTCGGAGCACCCCGGGAGGCAGTGGCTCTAATACGGGTGGTGGGGGGAGTGCAAGGAAGGAAAGGCAGGTTCTAGTTATAGGGGATTCAATTATTAGAAAAGGGGATAGGGTAATCTGTCGCAAGGCCCCTACATGCCGAACAGTCTGCTGCTTGCCTGGTGCTAGGATTCGGCATGTGGTGGAACGAGTGGACAGATTATTGGGAGGGGCTGGGGAAGACCCAGCGGTCTTGGTACACATAGGTACCAATGACAAAGTTAGAGGAGGTGGTGAAGTCCTCAAAAATGATTTTATAAAACTAGGTGCAAAGCTGAGGGCGAGGACTTCCAAGGTAATTTTCTCAGAGATATTACCTGAGCCACGAGCAACACTAAGAAGACAGTGGGAGCGTAGGGAGATTAATGCGTGGCTGAAAGATTGGTGTAGGGAGGAGGGTTTTGTGTTTTTGGAGAACTGGGCTGATTTTTCAGTCGGCTCTTTGCTAGGGATGGGCTGCACCTCAATGATGATGGTGCAGCTGTTTTGGGAGAGAAGATGGCTAGAGGGTTGGAGGAGATTTTAAACTAGGTGTGGGGGGGGGAGGGTTCAGTAAAAGATTCAGTGGAAGACAGGTTAGATGAGATAGTGGGCAAAGAAAGGGAAAATGGGGGAGGAGATTTGGCTGGGGATACTGTTAAGGATAGGGAGGACCACATGTCATATGTTCAATATGGTACCGGTATTAAATGTATGTTTACAAATGCAAGAAGTCTGACTGGTAAAATGGGAGAGCTGGAGCTGCTGGTGTTGGAAAGAAAATATGATGTGATTGGTGTGGCCGAAACATGGCTGAATGAGTCGCATGACTGGGCAGTAAATATCAGTGGCTATACTTTGTTTCGGAGGGACAGAGGCAATAGAAAAGGAGGAGGGGTATGTCTGTATGTTAGGCAGGATTTAAAAGCTCATATAAAGGAGGAGGTTATGTTAGAAAATGAGGGGGCAGAAGTCGTATGGGTGGAGTTCTTCACCAATTGTAAAGAATCCAGCAAATTAATTGTAGGCGTATGCTATAGACCCCCTAATGTAAGTGAGGAGGAAGAGACAAAGCTCCTAATGCAAATAGAAAAGGCTGCTAGTTTAGGTAAAGTAATGATAATGGGGGATTTTAATTACCCAGATATTGACTGGAGCAACGGTACTGCCAGATCAGTTAATGGGAACAAGTTTATAAACTTATTGCACGACAATTTTTTAGCACAGGTTGTTGAGGAGCCTACCAGAAAAAATGCTATTCTTGATTTAGTGATCTCAAATGACCCAGAACTTATAGCAAATGTGCAAGTCATTGAACCCCTGGGTAATAGTGACCATAATGTTATATCTTTTAATGTCTGGTGCAAAAAACAAAAATATACTGGGGCAACAAAAACCATGAATTTTGGAAAAGCTAATTTTAGTGCCTTGAGGGCTGCCCTACAGAGCATTGATTGGGGCATTAGGTTTTCAGCTAAAAACACAGAACAGAAATGGTTGTCCTTTAAAATGATATTAAATCATTACTGTTCTCAATTTATTCCCTTAAGGACTAAACGTAGAAGCTCTAAGAATCATCCTGTGTGGCTTAATACAGAAGTAAAGAAGTTAATGGGAAAGAAGAGAAAGGCATTTAAAAACTACAAATCTGTAGGGACAGAAGCTGCATTTAATGAATATAAACACTGTAATATATGTTGTAAATCAGCAATCCGGAAGGCTAAGAAAAGAAATGAAGAGTTAATTGCGGTGGAGGTGAAAACTAACCCTAAAAAGTTTTTTAAATATATTAATAGTAAAAAGATGCAGGTTGAGTGTGTTGCTCGAATAAATAATGGTACCAGTATGGTTGTAACAGATACAGATAAGGCAAATGTGTTAAATCAGTTCTTTTCTTCAGTGTATACAATAGAGGAGTCTGGGTTCACCGGCTCACTTAATAACTGCACGAATGGTTCAGCTCAATCTAGTCAGTGGCTGACTCAGAATATGATTCAAAAAGCTTTAATACAAATTAATGTAAACAAGGTTCCAGGGCCTGATGGCATACACCCCCGGGTTCTAAGAGAGCTTAGTTCAGTTTTAGATCAGCCCTTATTTCTGATTTTCTCAGATTCACTGTCATCTGGTATGGTGCCTATGGATTGGAGAAAAGCTGATGTTATTCCAATATTTAAAAAGGGATTACGATCTCAGCCTGGCAATTATAGGCCAGTAAGCTTGACATCTGTGGTGGGCAAATTATTTGAAGGCTTGTTAAGGGATCACATTCAAAATTTTGTCCTAATGAATGGCATTATGAGCAACAATCAGCATGGCTTTATGAAGGATAGGTCATGCCAGACGAATTTGATTGCATTTTATGATGTGGTAAGTAAGATTCTGGACAGTGGGGGGGGCAGTAGATGTGATCTATTTGTATTTTGCCAAAGCGTTTGATACTGTGCCCCACAAACGACTGCTTTCTAAACTAAGGTCTGTTGGGCACGTGGATAGGAAACTGGCTACAGGATCGGGTACAGAGGGTGGTTGTTAATGGGACATTCTCTACTTGGAGTAAGGTTCTTAGTGGGGTTCCCCAGGGCTCAGTATTGGGTCCACTTTTATTTAACTTGTTCATTAATGACTTAGGGGAGGGTGTTGTAAGTAATGTATCAGTGTTTGCAGATGACACAAAATTATCCAGCCCAATTAATTCCATTGAGGATGTGGCATCCTTTCAACAGGATTTTGACAAACTGGCAATCTGGGCAGCTAAGTGGCAAATGAGATTCAAGTTTGAAAAATGTAAAGTCATGCACCTGGGATGTAAAAATATCCAAGCCACTTATACCCTTAATGGGACTGCACTAGGCAAATCCATTATGGAAAAGGACCTTGGAGTCCTTGTAGATGATAAACTTGGCTGTAGCAAGCAATGCCAGTCAGCAGCATCAAGGGCAAATAAGGTCTTGAGCTGTATAAAAAGGGGCATAGAGTCCAGGGAGGAGGGGGTCATTCTTCCACTGTATAGAGCACTTGTAAGGCCCCATCTAGAATATGCCGTACAGTTTTGGTCTCCATCACTCAAACAGGACACTATTGTATTAGAGAGGGTACAGAGAAGGGCAACTAAGCTGGTAAAAGGTATTGAAAATCTTAGCTATGAGGAAAGACTGGCCAAATTGGGGATGTTCACGCTGGAGAAGAGGCGCTTAAGGGGTGATATGATGACTATGTATAAATATATAAGGGGATCATATAATAATCTCTCTAATGCTTTATTTACCAGTAGGTCTTTCCAGCTGACATAAGGTCACCCATTCCGATTAGAAGAAAAGCGGTTCCGCCTAAATATTCGGTAGGGGTTTTTTACAGTGAGAGCTGTGAAGATGTGGAATTCTCTCCCTGAATCAGTTGTACAGGCTGATACATTAGATAGCTTTAAGAAGGGGTTGGATAGCTTTTTAGCAAGTAAGGGAATACAGGGTTATGGGAAATAGCTCATAGTCCAAGTTGATCCAGGGACTAGTCTGATTGCCATTTTGGAGTCAGTAAGGAATTTTTCCCCCTCTAAGGCAAATTGGTGAGGCTTCAGATGGGTTTTTTTTGCCTTCCTCTGGATCAACTGGCAGA
This sequence comes from Xenopus laevis, assembly GCF_017654675.1. Lineage (NCBI taxonomy): Eukaryota > Metazoa > Chordata > Amphibia > Anura > Pipidae > Xenopus > Xenopus laevis. The sequence continues at coordinate 51,137,600 of NC_054374.1, read as the reverse complement.
TAGGTAGTTAATAAAAATGGATATGTGTCTTTTATCAACCTTACTTACTATGTTACTATGTTACTATGTATAATAACAGCTGTTGTGTTTTAGATATGTTGTAGCATAGACAAATATGATTTTTTTATTTGCTTTGAAACAGACTCTAGAAGACTTGCTGTGTATTTGCAGGTAGGGATGTAGCGAACGTCGGAAAAAAAGTTCGCGAACATATTCGCGAACTTGCGTCAAAAATGCGAACGGTTCGCGAACGTCGCGAACCCCATAGACTTCAATGGGAAGGCGAATTTTAAAAGCTAGAAAAGACATTTCTGGCCAGAAAAATGATTTTAAAGTTGTTTAAAGGGTGCAACGACCTGGACAGTGCCATGCCAGAGGGGGATCAAGGGCAAAAATGTTTCTAAAAAATCCATTGTTGACACAGCGCTGCGTTTTGTGCTGTAAAGGGCAGAAATCACACTACATTTCTAAACCTGTGTAATAAAATGCTTTAAAACGTCCGGCGTCTACATGCCAATCAAGTCGTGTAAAAGTTACAGCCTGTTCACACGCAAAGACGAAACGCGGTGCTTACTGCAACGCAAAAAGACGCAAAGAGCTTTAATGAATGATACCGTCAAGTGAGCAAATAATAGTTTTTAATTACTAGTTGCTTGTCACCTCCAGGATGTTCGTCCTGTTGGTGGCAATATTTCTGTAGTGGTGTGTTTAGCAGTCACCGTGCTTGTGCGCACGTGCACGGTCAGGCAGAGGTAATTCAATGTACAGTGAAGTGAACCAAAAAACACTGATTCTGCAGTGTGGGCCCAGTTTTGGTCTACTTTATTGATCACCTGCGGTGACCATAAAAGATGCGATTTTGCCACTGTTGCAGAACCCTGAAAAATTAGGCATGTGTACTTTCCTGAAAAATTATGTTTTTTTTTGTCGCAGCCACTGAACCAGAAGTCCAGAAACAATATGCCATATAAATGCTGAAAATATTAATTTTTTTTTGTGGCAGCCACTGCAGCACAGAGGCCAGAAAAAATATGCCATATAAATGCAAACAATATTAATTTTTTTTTGTCGCAGCCACTGCAGCACAGAGGCCAGAAAAAATATGCCATATAAATGCAAACAATATTAATTTTTTTTTTGGTCGCAGCCACTGCAGCACAGAGGCCAGGAAAAATATGCCATATAAATGCTAACAATATAAAAAATTTTTGTCGCAGCCACTGAAGCACAGAGGCCAGAAAAAATATGCCATATAAATGCTGAAAATATTCCATTTTTTTGGTCGCAGCCACTGAAGCACAGAGGCCAGAAAAAATATGCCATATAAATGCTGAAAATATTCTGTTTTTTTTAGTCGCAGCCACTGAAGCACAGAGGCCAGAAAAAATATGCCATATAAATGCTTAAAATATTCTGTTTTTTTTGGTCGCAGCCACTGCAGCACAGAGGCCAGAAAAAATATGCCATATAAATGCTGAAAATATTCTGTTTTTTTTAGTCGCAGCCACTGAAGCACAGAGGCCAGAAAAAATATGCCATATAAATGCTGAAAATATTCATTTTTTTGTCACAGCCACTGAAGCACAGAGGCCAGAAAAAATATGCCATATAAATGCTGAAAATATTCATTTATTTTTGTCGCAGCCACTGAAGCACAGAGGCCAGAAAAAATATGCCATATAAATGCTGAAAATATTCAATTTTTTTGGTCGCAGCCACTGAAGCACAGAGGCCAGGAAAAATATGCCATATAAATGCTGAAAATATTCATTTTTTTGTCACAGCCACTGAAGCACAGAGGCCAGAAAAAAATATGCCATATAAATGCTGAAAATATTCATTTATTTTTGTCGCAGCCACTGAAGCACAGAGGCCAGAAAAAATATGCCATATAAATGCTGAAAATATTCAATTTTTTTGGTCGCAGCCACTGAAGCACAGAGGCCAGGAAAAATATGCCATATAAATGCTGAAAATATTCTGTTTTTTTAGTCGCAGCCACTGAAGCACAGAGGCCAGAAAAAATATGCCATATAAATGCTGAAAATATTCAATTTTTTTGGTCGCAGCCACTGAAGCACAGAGGCCAGGAAAAATATGCCATATAAATGCTGAAAATATTCTGTTTTTTTTAGTCGCAGCCACTGAAGCACAGAGGCCAGAAAAAATATGCCATATAAATGCTGAAAATATTCATTTTTTTGTCACAGCCACTGAAGCACAGAGGCCAGAAAAAATATGCCATATAAATGCTGAAAATATTCTGTTTTTTTTGGTCGCAGCCACTGAAGCACAGAGGCCAGAAAAAATATGCCATATAAATGCTGAAAATATTCTGTTTTTTTTGGTCGCAGCCACTGAAGCACAGAGGCCAGAAAAACTCAGGATTTACCTGGATTCAAATTAAACCAGTAGGGTTTGCACCCTAGTTTGTAACGGTGGTGGAGGGAGGAGGACGCTAAAGGACAGCTGTATGTGGAGTCATGAGACGTGCAGAGAAGGACAGCTGCATGGGGAGTCAGAATCAGAAACTCAGAACAAGTCTTCCGGCGTGCAGTAACCCTCCGAGATCCACCCCTCATTCATTTTAATAAAGGTCAGGTAATCCACACTTTTGTGACCTAGGCGAGTTCTCTTCTCAGTTACTATCCCTCCTGCTGCACTGAAGGTCCTTTCTGAGAGGACACTTGAGGCGGGGCAAGACAAGAGGTTCATGGCAAATTGTGACAGCTCTGGCCACAGATCAAGCCTGCGCACCCAGTAGTCCAGGGGTTCATCGCTCCTCAGAGTGTCGATATCTGCAGTTAATGCCAGGTAGTCCGCTACCTGCCGGTCGAGGCGTTCTTTGAGGGTGGATCCCGAAGGGTTCTGCCGCTGCCTTGGGCTGAAAAACATTTGCATGTCTGACGTTACAGAGTGGCCAAAGTGCTTTGTCCTTGCAGGTGCGCTCGTGGCAGGATTACTGGCACCTCTGCCCCTGGAATGTTGATGAGTTCCTGAAGTGACATCACCCTTAAAAGCATTGTACAACATGTTTTGCAGGCTGGTTTGTAAATGCAGCATTCTTTCAGACTTGTGGTATGTTGGTAACATTTCTGCCACTTTATGCTTGTACCGAGGGTCTAGTAGAGTCGCGACCCAGTACAGGTCCTTCTCCTTAAGCCTCTTAATACGGGGGTCCTTCAACAGGCATGACAGCATGAAAGACCCCATTCTCACAAGGTTGGATGCAGAGGTATCCATCTCCGCTTCCTCGTTATCAAGGACTGCATCATCCACGGTCTCCTCCCCCCAGCCACGTACAAGACCAGGGGTCCCCAAAAGGTCACCACCAGCCCCCTGGGAAGCCTGCTCCTGTTGGTCCTCCTCCTCCACAAAGCCACCTTCCTCCTCTGACTCCACTTCTGACACCTCTCCCTGCGTTGCAGCAGGTGCCTGGGTTCGTTCTGGTGATTCCGACCAGAAATCGTGCGCTTCCTGCTCCTCGTCACGCTGGTCTACAGCCTCATCTGTCACTCGTCGCACGGCACGCTCCAGGAAGAAAGCAAAGGGTATTAGGTCGCTGATGGTGCCTTCGGTGCGACTGACCATATTTGTAACCTCTTCAAAAGGGCGCATGAGCCTGCAGGCATCGCGCATAAGCACCCAGTAACGGGGGAAAAAAATCCCCAGCTCTGCAGATCCAGTCCTACCACCCAGTTCAAACAGGTATTCGTTGACGGCTCTTTGTTGTTGCAGCAGACGTTCCAACATGAGGAGCGTTGAATTCCAGCGAGTCTGGCTGTCGCAAATCAAACGCCTGCTGAATGTCAGCAAGGCGTGCCATGGCTGTATAGGAACGTCTGAAATGGGCCGACACCTTCCTGGACTGCCTGAGAACGTCCTGGAATCCTGGGTACTTTGAGACAAAACGTTGTACTATTAAATTCAGAACATGTGCCATGCAGGGCACATGTGTTAAATTGCCCAGTCTCAGTGCTGCCAACAGATTGCTTCCATTGTCACACACCACTTTTCCGATCTTCAGTTGGTGTGGGGTCAGCCACCGATCGGCCTGTGACTGCAGAGATGACAGGAGTACAGATCCGGTATGGTTTTTGCTTTCCAGGCACGTCATCCCCAAGACAGCATGACAACGGCGTACCTGGCACGTCGAATAGCCTAGGGGGAGCTGGGGGTGCACAGGTGTGGAGGAGGAGGAGGACCCAGCAGCAGAGGACGAAGAAGAGGAAGAAGACGAGGTAGAGAGCGAAGGAGGAGTAGAGGTGGTGGCAGAACCGCGTGCAATCCGTGGCGGTGACACAAACTCCACTGTCGTTGTTGAGCCACACATTTCCTGCTTCCCAGCCATGACCAAGTTCACCCAGTGGGCAGTGTAGGTGACATACCTGCCCTGACCATGCTTGGAGGACCATGCGTCAGTAGTCATATGGACCTTTGGCCCAACACTAAGTGACAGAGATGCGGTGACTTGGCTCTGCACATGGTGGTACAGGTGTGGTATTCCCTTTTTTGAAAAAAAAATTGCGGCTGGGTACCTTCCACTGCGGTGTCCCAATTGCTACAAATTTGCGGAAGGCCTCAGAGTCCACCAGCTGGTATGGTAAAAGCTGGCGGGCTAAGAGTGCAGACAAGCCAGCTGTCAGACGCCGGGCAAGGGGGTGACTCGCAGACATTGGCTTCTTACGCTCAAACATGGCCCTCACAGAAACTTGGCTGGGGGCAGATGACTGGGAATGGGAACTGGTGGTCAAGGTGGAAGGCGGAGTGGAGGGTGGTTCAGACGGGTCAAGGACAGCAGAGGTAGAGCAGTAAGATGCTGGACCAGAAGGAGGGTGGCTTTTAGTTTGCCTGTTGCCTTTGAGGTGTTGCTCCCAAAGTGCTTTGTGCTTGCCGTTCATGTGCCTTCGCATAGAAGTTGTACCTATGTGGCTGTTGGGCTTCCCAAGACTCAGTTTCTGACTGCACTCATTGCAAATTACAACGCTTTTGTCAGAGGCACACACATTAAAAAAATCCCACACTGCTGACCTTTTTGAGGCTGGCAATCTGGGGGTAAAAGTAGAAGTCGGCGGCGTTGGCAGCAATGGCGGGTGCGTTGGCCGGCTGACCACAGGTGCCGATACATGTTGTTGCCCTACTGTTCCCTGCGAGCTGTCCTCCCTGCTTCTTCTAAGTCTTATTCTCCTCCTGCCTCTCTGACTCTCCGTCTCTCCATCTGAACTATCCTCCTCTTGCTCTCTTCTACTGGGCACCCACAAAACATCAATCTCCTCATCATCATTCTCCTCAGATGCATCAATTTCTTCTAACAGCTCACAGAAGGAAGCAGCAGCGGGGACCTCCTCGTCATCACTCATTATGTCCATCTCTGTTGTGTTCTCTGCCAGAATTAAATCTGGTGTAACGTCCTCATCTCCTTCATCTTCTTCTGCCAATAATGGTTGCGCATCACTCAGTTCAAGAAACTCATGTGAAAATAACTCCTCTGACTCCAGTGAAGAAGGGGCGCCGGTGGTGGAGGAAGTGTTACGTGGGGTGCCCATAGCAGTGGAGGATGAGGATGTTGTGGTAAAGTTAGAAACGGTAGAGGATGGGGTGTGCTGTGTAAGCCAGTCAACTACCTCTTCAGCATTTTGGGAGTTCAGGGTCATTGCCTTTTTAAAACTGGGCAATTTCCTAGGGCCACAGGATAGCATAGCAGCACGGCCCCTAGTGCCTCTGCGTGGCGGCCTGCCTTTGCCTGGCATTATTTTTAAAACAAAAACAACAACAACTCAGGTGGTGTTTCTGGAGACGGTATTATTATTGATATTTAGACAGAATGTGAACAAGCTCACAGAGCTAGATGGGAGTTGTTTGAAAATGAAGAAGAAGAAGAACACACTGGGCAAACAAGGCCTACAAGGTCAACGTATACACTACTACAGCAGTGGATACGGAATATATTATTGCTGCCTGAAAAACGTCACTCGGGTGGTGTTTCTAGAGACGGTATTATTATTGATATTTAGACAAAATGTGAACAAGCTCACACAGCTAAGTGGCAGTGGTTTGAAAATGAAGAAGAAGAAGAACACACTGGGCAAACAAGGCCTACAAGGTCAACGTATACACTACTACAGCAGTGGATACGGAATATATTATTGCTGCCTGAAAAACGTCACTCGGGTGGTGTTTCTAGAGACGGTATTATTATTGATATTTAGACAAAATGTGAACAAGCTCACACAGCTAAGTGGCAGTGGTTTGAAAATGAAGAAGAAGAAGAACACACTGGGCAAACAAGGCCTACAAGGTCAACGTATACACTACTACAGCAGTGGATACGGAATATATTATTGCTGCCTGAAAAACGTCACTCGGGTGGTGTTTCTAGAGACGGTATTATTATTGATATTTAGACAGAATGTGAACAAGCTCACACAGCTAGATGGGAGTTGTTTGAAAATGAAGAAGAAGAAGAACACACTGGGCAAACAAGGCCTACAAGGTCAACGTATACACTACTACAGCAGTGGATACGGAATATATTATTGCTGCCTGAAAAACGTCACTCGGGTGGTGTTTCTAGAGACGGTATTATTATTGATATTTAGACAAAATGTGAACAAGCTCACAGAGCTAGATGGGAGTTGTTTGAAAATGAAGATGAAGAACACACTGGGCAAACAAGGCCTACAAGGTCAACGTATACACTACTACAGCAGTGGATACGGAATATATTATTGCTGCCTGAAAAACGTCACTCGGGTGGTGTTTCTGGAGACGGTATTATTATTGATATTTAGACAGAATGTGAACAAGCTCACACAGCTAGATGGCAGTGGTTTGAAAATGAAGAACACACTGGGCAAATAATGCCTACAAGGTCAACGTATACACTACAGCAGTGGTGGATACGGAATATATTATTGCTGCTTGAAAAACGTCACTCAGGTGGTGTTTCTGGAGACGGTATTATTATTGATATTTAGACAGAATGTGAACAAGCTCACACAGCTAAGTGGCAGTGGTTTGAAAATGAAGAATACACTGGGCAAATAATGCCTACAAGGTCAACATATACACTACAGCAGTGGTGGATACGGAATATATTATTGCTGCTTGAAAAACGTCACTCAGGTGGTGTTTCTGGAGACGGTATTATTATTGATATTTAGACAGAATGTGAACAAGCTCACACAGCTAAGTGGCAGTGGTTTGAAAATGAAGAACACACTGGGCAAATAATGCCTACAAGGTCAACGTATACACTACAGCAGTGGTGGATACGGAATATATTATTGCTGCTTGAAAAACGTCACTCAGGTGGTGTTTCTGGAGACGGTATTATTATTGATATTTAGACAGAATGTGAACAAGCTCACACAGCTAAGTGGCAGTGGTTTGAAAATGAAGAACACACTGGGCAAATAATGCCTACAAGGTCAACGTATACACTACAGCAGTGGTGGATACGGAATATATTATTGCTGCTTGAAAAACGTCACTCAGGTGGTGTTTCTGGAGACGGTATTATTATTGATATTTAGACAGAATGTGAACAAGCTCACACAGCTAAGTGGCAGTGGTTTGAAAATGAAGAATACACTGGGCAAATAATGCCTACAAGGTCAACATATACACTACAGCAGTGGTGGATACGGAATATATTATTGCTGCTTGAAAAACGTCACTCAGGTGGTGTTTCTGGAGACGGTATTATTATTGATATTTAGACAGAATGTGAAAAAGCTCACACAGCTAAGTGGCAGTGGTTTGAAAATGAAGAACACACTGGGCAAATAATGCCTACAAGGTCAACGTATACACTACAGCAGTGGTGGATACGGAATATATTATTGCTGCTTGAAAAACGTCACTCAGGTGGTGTTTCTGGAGACGGTATTATTATTGATATTTAGACAGAATGTGAACAAGCTCACACAGCTAAGTGGCAAGGGTTTGAAAATGAAGAACACACTGGGCAAATAATGCCTACAAGGTCAATGTATACACTACAGCAGTGGTGGATACGGAATATATTATTGCTGCTTGAAAAACGTCACTCAGGTGGTGTTTCTGGAGACGGTATTATTATTGATATTTAGACAGAATGTGAAAAAGCTCACACAGCTAAGTGGCAGTGGTTTGAAAATGAAGAACACACTGGGCAAATAATGCCTACAAGGTCAACGTATACACTACAGCAGTGGTGGATACGGAATATATTATTGCTGCTTGAAAAACGTCACTCAGGTGGTGTTTCTGGAGACGGTATTATTATTGATATTTAGACAGAATGTGAACAAGCTCACACAGCTAGATGGCCACTGGGCAAATAATGCCTGCAAGTGCACTACTATTGGTGCACTACTATGAAGAACAGCAAACAGCACTGGACACCTTAAAGAACAGTAAGATAAGTAAAATAAAAAAAAATTATATGTATATTAAAAAAAAAAATATTCTCGGGTTGGTGCTGCTGAACTACTAGGAGCAGCACAGTAGCACACCAGTCCCACTCCCCAACACTGCTAGACTAATAGCACTTGGCTGTTAAAGTAGCAAAGTAAAACAACAAAAAAGAAAATAAAAGCAGTCCTTACAAGGACTATTGGGTTATTACAGCAGTCAGCAGATGAGATCAGAAGAGATCAGTGCCCACAGCAGGCAGCTACATACAGAGCACTGCAGTAGAAGGTAGATTACTAGCCAGCAAAGCTACCCTAAAATGTCCCTCAAATCCCTGCAGACTTCTGTCCCTCCAATACAGAGCAGTATCAAGTAGATTACTAGCCAGCAACTTACTATCAACTGTCCCTCAAATCAGTGAAATCACTAGCAGCTCTCTCCCTACACTAGCTCTTCCAAGCACACACAGGCAGAATGAAAAAACGCTGCAGGGCTTCAGTTTATATATGGAAGGGGAGTGGTCCAGGGGGTGTGGGGGTGGTCCAGGAGGGAGAGCTTCCTGATTGGCTGCCATGTATCTGCTGGTCTGGGGTGAGAGGTAAAAAAAAAGCGCCAGGTAAGGCGAACCCAAAATGGCGAACGTCGCGCAACTTGCGGTGGACGCGAACAGCCGATGTTCGCGCGAACAAGTTCGCCGGCGAACAGTCCGCGACATCCCTATTTGCAGGACATTGTTATGTAAATGGTACTGTTTTAGCAAATAATTTATATTATAATTATATGGAATAAAACATTTCTAAAGTGTAAACATATTCCACAGCACTGTACAGTGGAAAGTTCTGCATACATATTACAACTATTAACCAATTTAGGAAATAATGCATACATATTACAACTATTAACCAATTTAGGAGATAATGAGGGCAGTGCTCAATAGATGTTACCTAATCTACCTTATCTAAAACAATACAATTTGAAAATACCACGGGCTGATTGAATTTGGTGTTAAGCTGGCCATAGACGCAAAGATCTGAACGTTCGGTGTTTCGGTGGAGATCGGTCATTTGGTCGAAAGGACAGGTTAGAAAATTTCTGTCGGCTGCGAGAAATATCTCTGCGTGTATTGCCGATCATACAATTTTCAGTGGGAGACTGTCACTAGCTTTGTCGGACATAACTATCGTACAATTGCTGTCAGGGGCAGAACATCGGCTGATCTGTTCTTACTACTTCTGAATGGTAAGACTTTGATCTTTATGGTTAGTGGCAGGTCGGGAGATGATGTTTGCGTCTGTGGCCAGCTTTAGTTGTTAGCAATGCCCCACTTCAAGTAAGCTTGTAGATATCATTTGACTTAAATAATCATTTGGATTTTTTAAACAATAACACAAAAAAAAATGTAATTGTTTATAAGGAATGACAATACAATGTATTGCAGGCCTGCACTGATAAAACTGGTGTGTTTTCAGAAACACTTTTATAGTTTATATAAACAAACTGCTTTGTAGCTATGGGTACAGCCATTCAAGCACATGACACACAGTAGATACCAGAGGTATTACATTGGATAGTACAGAGCTTATCTGTTATCTGCTGTTTAGCTTTTAATGGTTGCCCCCATGGCTACACAGCAGCTTGTTCATACAGTGCCCAATTTCCCGCGGCCTTTGTTTTTGACGCCCCCGCCTCCCCCATGGCATCCACCTTCAGCGCCGGACGGGGGTCGGAGGGGTCCACGTCGCTAGTGCAGAGAGCGCAATTGCACTCTCTGCACTAGAAGAGCCAAATTTCCGGCTTGAAAACCGTAATTGGGCTCTTAGTTACCAGGAGTGGCATTTTTGCCTCCCCTGGCAACCAGGACGCACTGCCGCCTGAGGCGAGTGCCTCAACTCGCCTCATTAGCGGACCGCCCCTGTTGTACCAGTACAGGACAACAATACATTATAAATGCATTACTTTAAAACACTTTAATTTTTTTGGTGTTACTGTTCCTTTAAGATGTATGCCTTTGTGGAGAAAACTCTGAGTTTGCAATGATGTGTCTGTTGGCTGCTAAGACATTATTTGGCATGTATACCAAACTTGATAGGGATGGCTACATGATTATCAATCTACTTTATTTGAAAAGAATATCTCTCAGGGGTTCATTGGGCACTGGGGAGTCAGTACAGTTGCCTATGTGTTGTAAGCCAGCAGACAGATTTTGCGTATGGGCTGCGTGTCCCCAGTGCTCCCCCGTAGAGCGGCTGGGCAGCATGCCACCTCTAATAATTTGCCGCCCTAGGCACCGGCCTTTGTGGCCTTGCCACAAATCCAGGCCTGCTAGTAGGCAGGAATGTCTCTCTGAGTTGGCGAGCAAGACTATCCAAAATAACTGACACATACTCAGGCCCGGAGTTACAAACTTGCCGCCCCTAGGCCGGGCCGCTCCCCTGCAGGTGCCGTCCCCTTCGATTCCCCTGTCCAGCCCTGTTACCTCCACTTCCGGTTTCCCCCTGTCCAGCGATGTCCCCTTGCCTTCCAGGGCCTTCCGCTTTCTGTGTGTGCGCATGCGCATAGCTTAGCACTCAGGAACAGCACTTCGCTTCACCCTGTCCAGCACTGTCGCCTCCACTTCCGCTTCCCCCTGTCCAGCGATGTCCCTCCCCTTCCAGTTGCCGTCCTCTTCCCCCTCAGTGTGTGCGCCGCACATGCGGACATCTTAACACTTGAAATTGCGCCGCCCTAGGCCCGGGCCTATGTGGCCTTGCCACAAACCCGGGCCTGCACATACTAATTGACAGTTGTCATACAATAATATTCTTGTTACTACTATTAAATGATTTTGCATAGCATGGGGAAGAATAAAGAGGCTTGTTACAATATATCTAAACTCAAATCAGAAGAACCTGGATCCCTGATAATATATGATTTTACATTGTGGTGAACCACTGTGTTTACAAACAGGGAGTTCTTTACTGGACAATTATTTATATTTTGATTTTGAGAAAAATCATACAGGTATGAGATCTGTTATGTGGAAACCCAGAAAGTTCTAAATTATAGAAAGGTTACCTCCCATAGACTCCATTATAATCAATTAATCTAAATTTGTAATAATAAAACAGTACCTTGAACTTGATCCAAACTATTGCAAAACCAGCTTTTTGTTTTTTTTTTATAGTTTTCCAGTAGATTTAAATAATGAAGATCCAAATTACAGAAAGATCCATTATCCAGAAAATCCCAGGCCCTGAGTATTATGGATAACAGGTCCTATACCTGTACATGGCTTATTTTCTGTAGCTCAAGTTTATAGACCAAAGTGATAGCTCTACTGTGCAAACTGGATACTAGAGTGGGTTCTGCCACCAAATACTCTCCTACCAGGTAAATAAGCACAGCACTTTTGCCATCTACAGTGATTTCCATTTGCAGTCACTGGCCACTGTTAAAGGAGCTGTTCACCTTCCAAACACTTTACCTAATTCAGTTTTTTCAGATTGTTCCCCAGAAATAAAGACCTTTTTCAATTACTTTCCATTATTTATTTTTTATTCTATCTAAGTTTAAATTTGAATATTCCTGTCTCTGGTGTGTGAGTCTGGCAGCTCAGTAATTCAGGCGCAGACTCTAAACTGTTACAATTTTGCTACATTTAGTTGATAGATTTCTCAGCAGCATATCTGGAGTATTAGCAACTATTGTATCAATTCTAACAGCTGCCTATAATGAAACCCAAGGATTCTACTCAGCAGGGACAAAGATAAGAAATGTATCAAGTAAATGTATCCATTTAGATCAGTTTACAGGGTAGGCTTTACACTTCAATAATAGAAAACAGTGACACATAGAAAATAGAAAGTATTTGGAAAAAGTTGTTATTTCTGGTGATCTATCTGTAAACAACTAGCTGTTTGAAGGTGAACAACCCCTTTTAGAGAAACCCCCAGTAGGCAACTTGTGTTTTCACACAAGCAAAGCAGAGAAGGAATGTTTGTTTTCCTGTGAACATATTATTTGTTTCTTTTACCTTTGTACAAAGAACATTTACGTTTGTGGCTGATGAAAGTCTGTTGCATATTAACGGGTTGCAATAAAATCCATTCTGGTTTAACTCAGAGAATAGTTGTTTCCTTTGATGATTGACCTTCCCATTTAATTAATGAGCAAACCTGGATTTTTTTAAAATTCTGAGCCATATTATGAAAGAGTGAAAAAAAGGCTCCACAACAGTTAACTTGTATATAGAAAAAATGTTGCCAACTCTATTGTTTTTGTCTTCTTTAAAAATGCACAGGTATACAGTTTTAGATTAAATAATTGCTTGGTCATATTATCCTTTGAATGTTGGCATGCGTACAACATCTCAGAATAGAAATGCAGATTGAAATCTTTTATTAAAAATATAATATATAATCAAAAATATAGGCCTTGGTTTATTTGTGTCAGGTATTGCTGGGAGTCGAGCCGGGGACCTTTGGGTTTTCTGGCTCGATACCCTAACCATTTTGGCCAGGTGAGCAGCCTGTAGGGTTACTCACTGTGTAACCTGGCCTCTGCAGTCCCAGCCCAGCTGCCGCCTGATGTGGCCTCTCCAGCCCCAGCTCAGCTGCTGCCTATCTTAATCAACCAATCCGGGCTGCCTCTTCCCTATTTAAGGGCAGCTCTCAGACCACTCCTTGCCAGAGGCATTGCATGGTTTTCTAGTACTGCGGCATCGCCCTAACTAGGTTTCTAGCTCTTGCCCCTTCTCCCTTGTTAGTCTGCCTTGTCTTGTCCTGCTACCTTTCCTATCTTGTACCTTTCTAGCCTCGACGTGTTCCAACCCTACCTTGTACTCCTCTCTTGCTATCCAGCTTCCAGCTCTCTAGCTATCCCTGCTTCCAGTCCTTCTGCTATCCTGCTTCAGTCTCCTCTCTTGCTATCCTGCTCCAGTCTCCCTCTCTTGCTATCCTGCTCCAGTCTCCCTCTCTGCTATCCTGCTCCAGTCTCCCTCTCTTGCTATCCTGCTCCAGTCTCCCTCTCTTGCTATCCTGCTCCAGTCTCCCTCTCTTGCTATCCTGCTCCAGTCCTCCCTCTTCTTGCTATCCTGCTCCAGTCTCCCTCTCTTGCTATCCTGCTCCAGTCTCCCTCTCTTGCCTATCCCTGCTCCAGTCTCCCTCTCTTGCTATCCTGCTCCAGTCTCCCCTCTCTTGCTATCCTGCTCCAGTCTCCCTCTCTTGCTATCCTGCTCCAGTCTCCCTCTCTTGCTATCCTGCTCCAGTCTCCCTCTCTTTGCCTATCCTGCTCAGTCCCCTTGCTCCTGCTCCATCTCCCTCTCTTGCTATCCTGCTCCAGTCTCCCTCTCTTGCTCCAGTCCTCTCTTGCTATCTTGCTCCAGTCTCCCTCTCTTGCTATCTTGCTCCAGCCCTCTCTTGCTCCAGTCCTCTCTTGCTATCTTGCTCCAGTCCTGTCTTGCTATCCGCTCCTGTCTCCCTCTGCACTCTATCCCCCAGTTTGATCTACGCCCGCACCGTCCTGTCCCATCCAAGCCGTTCCACTCCTGCCACGTCCAGTCCTTTCCTGTTGAGTCGTCGCCCTCTCTTCCTGTCTTGTTCCAGTCCTGATCGCCGTCCTGTTCCAGTCTGACTCTCGCCCTCATCTACCTGTTCCTGCTTCCCTTCAAGTTTCCCCTTGGCACATACAGCCCCTGCCTCAAGGACTCGCCCTTTCCCTTCAGACTCTAACAGCGCCCCCTACCTAATCCTTGACAGAATGCTCTGGCCAAAAGAGTCTGCAAGGGCTGTTCCTGTGCCTTCTGACCGGATTCCCAAAAAGACTGAATATTCTATTTTGACCCGCAGATACTGTGATGGGCTCCCCAAGTAAAATTCCTATCTTTCTAGAGGAAGTCCTGCTCCTTTCAGAGAAAAACCACTTTCTAAGTGCTCCTCCAGTCGAGCAAGTTTCGGAAATCATTTTCTTCCTGCTAGAAGGTGAAGCTCGTTACTGGGCCGAGAACTTACTGTGCAGTAAATCCCCTATAATCTACGATACTGCTCAGTTTCTGTTGGCATTCCTAGATAAATTTGCTCCAGTTTCAGGGCCGGCTATCCCTCCGCAGTCTGCCTCCAGTTTCAGGGCCGGCTATCCCTCCTCAGTCTGTTCCAGGGCCGGCTATCCCTCTGCAGTCTGCTTCGGTTCCCGGGCCTGGCCACCCCCTCAGCAACTGCTTCCCCTGCAGCCTCGGCTGCCCACAGCTCCAGAGGGGCCTACCCAGCAGCATCGGCTGCCCACAGCTCCAGAGGGGCCTACCCAGCAGCATCGGCTGCCCACAGCTCCAGAGGGGCCTACCCAGCAGTATCGGCTGCCCACAGCTCCAGAGGGGCCTACCCAGCAGCATCGGCTGGCCACAGCTCCAGAGGGGCCTACCCAGCAGCATCGGCTGGCCACAGCTCCAGAGGGGCCTAGCAGCATCGGCGGCCACAGCTCCAGAGGGGCCTACCCAGCAGCATCGGCTGGCCACAGCTCCAGAGGGGCCTACCCAGCAGCATCGGCTGGCCACAGCTCCAGAGGCCTACCCAGCAGCATCGGCTGGCCACAGCTCCAGCTACCTCGGCTGGCGCTCCAGAGGGGCCTACCAGCAGCATCGGCTCTGGCCACAGCTCCAGAGGGGCCTACCAGCAGCATCGGCTGGCCACAGCTCCAGAGGGGCCTACCCAGCCAGCATCGGCTGGCCACAGCTCCAGGGGCCCTACCAGCAGCATCGGCTGCCACAGCTCCAGAGGGCCTACCCAGCAGCATCGGCTGGCCACAGCTCCAGAGGGGCCTACCCAGCAGCATCGGCTGGCCACAGCTCCAGAGGGGCCTACCCAGCAGCATCGGCTGGCCACAGCTCCAGAGGGGCCTACCCAGCAGCATCGGCTGGCCACAGCTCCAGAGGGGCCTACCCAGCAGCATCGGCTGGCCACAGCTCCAGAGGGGCCTACCCAGCAGCATCGGCTGGCCACAGCTCCAGAGGGGCCTACCCAGCAGCATCGGCTGGCCACAGCTCCAAAGGGGCCTACCCAGCA
The DNA here is from genome assembly GCF_017654675.1 of Xenopus laevis. Lineage (NCBI taxonomy): Eukaryota > Metazoa > Chordata > Amphibia > Anura > Pipidae > Xenopus > Xenopus laevis. Next base: position 51,122,169 of record NC_054374.1, on the reverse strand, counting down.
GCATCGGCTGGCCACAGCTCCAGTGGGGTCTACCAGCAGCATCGGCTGCCTACAGTTCCAGTGGGGCCTTCCCTGCAACCGCCATTGCCTTCAGCTCCAGAGCCGTTCCCCAGCAGCCTCCGCTGCCCATGGCTTCAGCTAGGCTTCCCCGGCGACTGGCTCCCCACTGGCTGCCTCCTGCACTTGTGCCGGCTCAACAGCAGCTGCCTCCTGTACCCATGCCTTGTCCTGTGCCCCAGAAGTGGGGCTTCTGCCTGATCCTGTGCCCCAGAAGTGGGGCTTCTGCCTGATCCTGTGCCCCAGAAGTGGGGCTTCTGCCTGATCCTGTGCCCCCAGAAGTGGGGCTTCTGCCTGATCCTGTGCCCCCAGAAGTGGGGCTTCTGCCTGATCCTGTGCTCCCAGAAGTGGGGCTTCTGCCTGATCTTGTGCTCCCAGAAGTGGGGCTTCTGCCTGTTCCTGTGCTCCCAGAAGTGGGGCTTCTGCCTGATCCTGTGCTCCCAGAAGTGGGGCTTCTGCCTGATCCTGTGCTCCAGAAGTGGGGCTTCTGCCTGATCCTGTGCTCCCAGAAGTGGGGCTTCTGCCTGATCCTGTGCCCCGAGATGGGGGGCTTCTGCCTTGTCCTGTGCCCTCAGAGGTGGGGCTTCTGCAGTGTCTTAACACAGTGACTGTACCAACCCTTAAAATAACATTCAAAACCCAGGCACTCATGTGGAGGGCACCCGCGAGGGTGGAGTTGCCTATACTGTTGCCAAGTCCCAGGGCACCCGCATGGGTGGCTCTGCCAAACACCTGGGCACCCGTGTGGGTGGCTCTTCTGAGTCCCAGAGCACCCGCCAGGGTGGCTCAACCGAGTATCAGAGCACCCGCCAGGGTGGCTCTACCGAGTATCAGAGCACCCGCCAGGGTGGCTCTTCCGAGTCCCAGAGCACCCACCAGGGTGGCTCTACCAAGTATCAGAGCACCCGTGAGGGTGGCTCCTCCAGGTCCCAGAGCACCCGCCAGGGTGGCTCTACCTAGTATCAGAGCACCCGTGAGGGTGGTTCTACCAAGTATCAGAGCACCCGTGAGGGTGGCTCTTCCAGGTCCCAGAGCACCCGCCAGGGTGGCTCTTCCGAGTCCCAGGGCACCCGCCAGGGTGGCTCTTCCGAGTCCCAGGGCACCCGCCAGGGTGGCTCTTCCGAGTCCCAGGGCACCCGCCAGGGTGGCTCTGCCGAGCATCAGGGCACCCGCCAGGGTGGCTCTGCCAAGTTCCAGGGTGGCTAATACAATAGCATTACCTTCTAGTTGGGCACCCATGTGGTTAGTTCTGCCCATAGCATTGCCAGTTCCCCAGGTGCACGAAAATGTTGGTCACTGTGGCGCCTGGGAGTCGCCTTGTGAGGGGGGGGATACTGTCAGGTATTGCTGGGAGTCGAGCCGGGGACCTTTGGGTTTCTGGCTCGATACCCTAACCATTTGGCCAGGTGAGCAGCCTGTAGGGTTACTCACTGTGTAACCTGGCCTCTGCAGTCCCAGCCCAGCTGCCGCCTGATTGGCCTCTCCAGCCCCAGCTCAGCTGCTGCCTATCTTAATCAACCAATCCGGGCTGCCTCTTCCCTATTTAAGGGCAGCTCTCAGACCACTCCTTGCCAGAGCATTGCATGGTTTTCTAGTACTGCGGCATCGCCCCTAACTAGGTTTCTAGCTCTTGCCCCTTCTCCCTTGTTAGTCTGCCTTGTCTTGTCCTGCTTACCTTTCCTATCTTGTACCTTTCTAGCCTCGACCTTGTTCCAACCCTACCTTGTACTCCTCTCTTGCTATCCAGCTTCCAGCTCTCTAGCTATCCTGCTCCAGTCTCCCTCTCTTGCTATCCTGCTCCAGTCTCCCTCTCTTGCTATCCTGCTCCAGTCTCCCTCTCTTGCTATCCTGCTCCAGTCTCCCTCTCTTGCTATCCTGCTCCAGTCCTCTCTTGCTCCAGTCCTCTCTTGCTATCTTGCTCCAGTCTCCCTCTCTTGCTATCTTGCTCCAGTCCTGTCTTGCTATCCGCTCCTGTCTCCCTCTGCACTCTATCCCCCAGTTTGATCTACGCCCGCACCGTCCTGTCCCATCCAAGCCGTTCCACTCCTGCCACGTCCAGTCCTTTCCTGTTGAGTCGTCGCCCTCTTCTTCCTGTCTTGTCCTGTCCTGATCGTCGTCCTATCCGTCCTGTTCCAGTCTGACTCTTCGCCCTCATCTACCTGTTCCTGCTTCCCTTCAAGTTTCCCCTTGGCACATACAGCCCCTGCCTCAAGGACTCGCCCTTTCCCTTCAGACTCTACAGCGCCCCCTACCTAATCCTTGACAATTTGTCTGTTTCAAGAAAAAAAAAAGGTAAGGGATTCGTTATGTGAAGACATGTTATCCAGAAAGCTCTAAAATAAATGGTGTGGCCAAAACATGGCTGAATGAGTCGCATGACTGGGCAGTTGAGGGCTGATTCTCTAACTTTGAGTGAAGGATTCGAAGGTAAAAAACTTCGAATTTCGAAGTTTTTTTTGGGCTACTTCGACCATCGAATGGGCTGTTTGTTGCTGTCAGCCCTCCTTCTGTGTCACTGCTTGTTACTGTCAGCCATCCTTCTGTGTCCCTGTTTGTTGTTGTCAGCCCTCCTTCTGTGTTACTGTCAGCCCCCCTTCTGTGTCACTGTTTGTTACTGTCAGCCCCCCTTCTGTGTCACTGTTTGTTACTGTCAGCCCCCCTTCTGTGTCACTGTTTGTTACTGTCAGCCCTCCTTCTATGTCACTGCTTGTTAATGTCAGCCCCCCTTCTGTGTCACTGCTTGTTACTTTCAGCCCTCCTTCTGTATCACTGTTTGTTGCTGTCAGCCCCCCTTTTGTGTCCGTCTTGCTTAGCCCTACCTTCTGTGTCCGACGTGCTTGCTGCTCAATATCTCACCCTCCCTTCGTTCCATGTCCATGCTTGACTCTGCTCTCCGCCCCCGCCTTCTCCTCTGATCTCAGCCAGCCCCGCATTCCTTTCTCCTATGCGCTCTGCCTGCCTGCCCGTTCTCGTCTCTCAGCCAGCCCCTGCTGCTCAGAGGAGAAGGGCCTGTTGTGAGAGAGTGTGGCTGTCTGGAGCATGTTGTGGCTGCATCGTGACCCGCGTCAGTAAAATAAAGATGGCGGTGCCGGCTGGGCTGCAGCATATGCGCAGCTCTCGCGAGACGGTCCGTGGGGCACATGCGCAGTAGCGCAATCCCACGGACACAGGGACTGGACGCAGAGACACTTCAACTTTATTATATAGGATTAATAGTAAATAGATGCACTGTTGGCTAACCTTAATCTACTCAGTTGCGGCCTCAAGATATGATTCATAAAGCTTTAATAAAATTCATGGAAACAAGGCACCAGGGCGAGATTGCATACACCCCAGGTTCTATGAGAGCTTAGTTCAGTTTTAGACCAGCCCCTATTTCTGATATTCTCAGATTTGCTTTTATCTGGTATGGTACCTATGGATTGGAGAATAGCTGATGTCATTCATGTATTTAAAAAGGGATTACGGTATGAGCCTGGCAATTATACGCCAGTAAATTTGACATCTATGGTGGTCAAATTATTTGAAGGATTAAGGGATCATATTTAGGATCATATTTAAAATGTTATCCTAGTGAATGACATTATAAACAGCAGTCAGCATGTCTTTATGAAGGATAGGTCATAGAAAACTGAACCTGGTTAGGGTGAGAAGGGCTAAAAGGAGCCAAAAAGCCATTCACAAGCAATTACATGCAAAGTTAAGCCTTTTGAAATCAGAAGGTATTTACTTGTCTCATGCTATACACAGAGCACAGCCCAGATACCAAAAATGAGAGTGTCAATTTTCCCATAAGGTATCATGGACAGAGATATGCAAATCACTCCTTTATGTCCCACTGGCCAACTACACATCCAGAACCGCTTGTTTATAGCACAGATACAGCTTAATGGTTTAGAGCTATATATCCAAACTTGCAGACAGCCATTTTGATCTTGTTAGATCTCATCAAAGCCCATCACAAGCAATTACATGTAAAGTGAAGCCTTCTGAAATCAGAAGGAATTTACTTGTCTCATCAGGAAAAAAGAGAGCCGATACCTTGTCTGATACTAACGGGGGAATCCCAAACTTTATTCCATGGTGCTCACAATACTTTACAGTGATCAAACGTTTCGGGACCGCATGGCCCTTCCTCAGTGACAATCAACCAGAGAGACTATACAAAATTTACAGGCAAACTAATTGTGACCGCTAGTGGTGGTCATCAAATATACATAGAAAAAGATTAACCATTTGTATCCATTGTGTTAAAATTCTTTGTCTTTGCCCATAAAACACATTCTTGTGAATAACTATCCTAGTCAGATAATACGTGTAAAAGTGCATCCTATTCCACCTGTAATAAATACAATATAAAACATAATCAGTAAAATCTTAAACTTTACTAGTACTTACTCACTGACTAAAAAACAAGAATAAACTGATGTAGTTTCTCATATACTGTACAGGTATGGGATCTGTTATCCAGAATGCTCGGGACCTAGGGTTTTCTGGATAATGGATTTTTCCGTAATATGGATCTTCATGCCTTAAGTCTACTAGAAATTCATTCAGACATTAAATTAACCCAATAGGCTGGTTTTGCTTCCAATAAGGATTAATTATATCTTAGTTGGGATCAAGTACAAGCTACTGTTTTATTATTACAGAGAAAAAGTAAAACATTTTTAAAAATTTGGATTATTTGGATAAAATGGAGTCTATGGGAGACAGCCATTCCGTAATTCGGAGCTTTCTGGATATCGGGTTTCCGGATAAGGGATCCTATACCTGTACTGTATAATCTTATTATGTACTGATGTATACATGTTTATGATTTTAACAGAATGGATACAAATGGTTAATAATCTTTTTCTATGTATATTTGATGACCACCACCAGGGGTCACAATTAGTTTGCCTATAAATTTTGTATAGTCTCTCTGGTTGATTGTCACTAAGGAAGGGCCATGTGGTCCCGAAACGTTTGATCACTGTGAAGTGTTGTGTACACCATGGAATAAAGTTTGGGATATCCCCGTTAGTAGCAGACAAGGTATCGGCTCTCTTTTTTCCTGATTATATATTACTGGCCTTTACCTAATCCCCTTAATTGGACTGTAATTTGTATCATTTACTTGTCTCATGCCATACACACAGCACTGCCTAGATACCAAAAACGAGAGTTTATTTCTCCCATAAGGCATCATGGGTGGAGACATGCAAATACGTGTAGGTCATGTTATAAAAATTTGATTGCTTTTTATGATGAGGTAAGTAAGATGCTGGCCAGTTGGGGAGCAGTAGATGTGATCTACTTGGATTTTGCCAAAGTGTTTGATACCGTGCCCCAGAAATGACTGCTTTCTAAACTAATGCAATATCTAGTTTAGCTTTCTAAACTAAGGTCTGTTGAGCTTAATGAAGTTATTTGCACATGGATAGGAAACTTGCTACAGGATCGGGTACAGAGGGTGGATGTTAATGGTACATTCTCTACTTGGAGTAAGGTTCTCAGTCGGGTCCCTCAGGGTTCGGCATCGGATACACTTTTATTTATCTTTTTCATGAATAACTTAGGGGAGGGTATTGAAAGTAATGTATCGGTGTTTGCAGATGACATGAAACCATCCAGGATGCAGCATCCTTGTAACAGGATCTTGACAAACTGGCAATCTAGGCAGCTAAGGGGCAATGTTGATAAATGTAAAGTCATGAACCTGGGATGTAAAAATATCCAAGCCACTTATACCCTTAATGGGACTGCACTAGGCAAATCCATAATGAAAAAGGACCTTAGAAAAGGTAATTTTAAATAATAAACTTGGCTCTAGCAAGCAATGCCAATCAGTAGCCTCAAGGGCAAAAAGTTATATAAAAAGGGGGATTGATTCACAGGAGGAGGGGGGCATTCTTCTACTGCATAGAGCACTGGTAAGGCCCCATATAGAATATGCCATACAGGCTTGGTATCCAGTGCTTAAACAGGACATTATTCGAGAGGGTACAGAGAAGGACAACTAAGCTGGTAAAAAGTATGGAAAATCTTAGCTATGAGGAAAGAGGCGCTTAAGGGGTGATATGACAACTATGTATAAATATATAAGGGGATCATATATCAATCTTTCTAATGCTTTATTTACTAGTAGGTCTTTCCAGCTGACACAAGGTCACCCATTCTGTTTAGAAGAAAGGAGGTCCCGCCAAAATATTCGGAAAGGGTTTTTTTTTTTAAAAGGTAGATTTTTACTTATTTTCAAAACAACAAAATGACAAAGTCACATAAACAAGTAAGCAATTTGCCTGACTCTATATGTACCTTTTATTTTGTGGAGTTTCAAGTCACTTGCCTGTTCTTCCCCTTAGTGGGAAATGCTAATGGGGTGTAGTAGTTGTGCCCAGATGATCACACCAGGGTCCCCAGACCTTATCAAATTTAATGTTTGATCCTTTATTTTCATAGATGTCATCTAGAACCACCAGTAGGCATGTTGCAGGTGCGACCACTTTGGGAAAGGTCATGTTATTTGCCATGTAGTCTATCACTTTGGTCCAGAATCTGTGGGATTGTGGACAGGACCAGATCATATGAAAGAAATCAGCTGAGGCAGTACTTCATCTGGGGCAGGAGCCTGTAGGTATTCTCCTCATCTGACTATATATATATATATATGTGATGCATATATATCTATAAATTGTGATAAATCTATCTATAAATTTATATATATATGTTGTCGGTGAGTTCAGGGATATGAGAAGACCACCATTCCTCTGCTGCTTGGAATGATTTGGGACCTTTTAGCAGCAAGTTTTGGTAAATGTTAGATGTTAGCTTAGCAGTGGTAGGTGAGAGAGATTAATTGAGGAGAGAGGAGAGAGGGAGTCAAATTGGGAGTCAAATTGGGCTTGAAATGCATGTCTCAATTGGAAATATTTGTAAAGGCGTAGTCAGGGCCGGAACTAGGGATAGGCAGAGTAGGCACGTGCCTAGGGCGCAAAGCTTGGAGGGTGCCCAGCACGTATGTCTAACTGCTGCCTACCCCAGTCCGGCCTGAAGAATCCTGGGCTATGCGCATTGTAAGAGTGCCCAGGTGAGCAAAGGGTGATATGTGCGGCCTGACACGGCCTGTCAGTGCGTGCGCGCTCCAGAAAGTGTGCACTCCTGTGCGTGTGCACGAGCTGCCTAACATGAGCTGGGTTGGAGGGCGCGACGCGACTGGTCGTGCTGCCTGGGGCGCCCAGCCGATTTGGCCCGGCCCTGGGCGTAGTTGAATTTCTTGAAACTTGTCCTGTAGTTGCATGTGTGTTGGGAAACTTGAGTGTTCCAGGAGATCACTCAGGTATTTAATGTTGTTCCTAGGCCAGGAAATTAAATATTGCAGATATCTGAGATGTGGAAGGTCTGAGTTCCCCCATAGAGGTAGGTAATGAGATAATTGCCATGGACCAGGCTCTATATGGGGTGGAAAGTGTAGTCGGCAGTGATGGAACATCCTTGGCTTGTCAGTATGGAAAGTTACGTTGGCCCTCCAAGGGGTTTGGGTTATAGGAATCCGGAGCGAAGCACCCGTATAAATAATGTATTTGGGATGTTAAATAGTAGGGTTGGAAGTGAGGAGGTGCTGCTATTGCTATATATACTATGTAATTCTTAAAAATTATATTCTTTTACAATCCTTCTTGGAGGCAAAATCATTTTGGTTTCATTTAATGCTGAAATTAATTTTTAGCAAACTTAAGGTATGGAGATCCAAATTATGAAAACACCCCTTATCTGGAGAACACCATATCCGGAAGTACATACCTGTACCAACAGGGAGAGCCTGGTTATAAAGTAAATATCATGCATTTGTCTATTCGATTATTATTCTTAATAAAAATATTAGAAATATGGTATGGTCCTCTTCAGCATATCCTTGGCAAATATAGCATCCTGTTTTTAATATATTGTTTAATATATTGTTCATATGTACTGTAATTGTGTCAAGGTAATCGGTTTTTAATTTCAATAACTTTTGTAGGAAAATACCAAGATACACCATCTGTTTTTAATAATTTAAATTCTGAATGTAAGGTTAAAGGCAAGCAAAGGCTATATGGTAAGTCACATGGTGGGGTGATATTAGTTGACAGGATTCTTACAAACTGAGTTCATACTGGACAACCATAGAACTGGATCTGAGGTTAAGTGACCGAAACTGGTCACAATTAGCCACATTGTACTGAAAGTCCATCACATCAGTGCATGCATGTGGGTCAGTAGATCCCTACAGCTTCAATTACATGCACTGCCCAATTAGGGTTGCCACCTATCCGGTATTTTACCTGCCTGGCCAGTAAAAATGATGGTTGATCCCAATGTTATTAATAGGGAAAAAATATAAATATATAGGAAGGCTGGTATTTTTTTCCAGAAAAGGTGGCAACTCTATGCCCAATGCCCAATGGTTTAATGGTACACTTTGGATATCATGAGTGCAATAAATCACTTGTAATTTTATTGATTGCCCAATGTGATTGCATTATTGAATTTAATGTGACTTAATTTAAATCTTCCTATGTATAGGGAAAGGACATTTAGCAAGGATAGCAGTAAATCCTTTTGCAAGGTACACTACCTTTATCTTGCTTGCTGGCTAAAGAGTGATGCATGGAGACCTACTTATTAATGGTAAAATTTTTGTGGTTTTAGAAGTTTTTGAAACCACGGTTAAACTCTATTTCTCTAAAACCACGAATGCCAAGAAAGTTATTAAAAGATCCGAATATAAAAAGTATGATCCCTGAATGATGTGCTAAAGTATAACAAAAACTTTAAAAGCTCTAGTTTTTAAGAAAATTACTGGCAAAAAGTCAGAATTGACTTGTATTAGAGTTTTTCGTGGTCTTTACACTTCAGTGGTGACTAGCTTTTGTACTTCATGTTTTTTTAACCAATACCCTTCCCATGAAAATGCACAAGCAAAACTCCTTATCTAGAATTACTTAAACTAGCATAGTATAATGTTAGCAAGTGACTATAGATTCACAAAATGTATCTGCTTAAAAGATTAAAAAAACAAAAAAATTAAACAAAACCCCTCTTTTTCTACCAAAACTGCATTCAGAGCCATTATTTAATAATCGTATATGTGATGCAGCAGTCTCTTTGATATAGACAAGACATGTCTTTTGCTGTTTCTGCACTGCACAGACCTACTAAGTGGTCATACAGTATCAGCTAAAATAAACCTCTGTAGCTGACATGTAACAAATCAATGGTTCTCCGTCCCCCACTGCTTCTGGACCCCCACTGACATACATAAAACGCCTATTCTATGAACTGATGCACAGATGACAGATTGGATTAAACAGGAAAAGAAAGAGTCTTTCAATGCAAATGTGTTCTGATCTTATCAGTATTCAGCAGCCTTTTTATTAGATTTGGGATTTCCATTGAAACCAAATCACACTTTATCACCAATTTTAATAGGGCTGTCTACTGATATAATTTGCTTAGGGTCATGGCAGATGAAACATTTATACAATTAATAAAAATGAAACAAAATTGGACAACAATAGCTCTTCATAGCAATTTGCAATCTGGTTAGTTGACCCTGGCAGGACAAGAGTTGGTAACTAACCATGAATGGAAAACTTAACAAGAATAGAAGTAAATATTTGTCACCCTTTTGCATTCCATATTCCACATTTTTCAGGGTATCCATCCAGTCAATGTATGAATATTTTATAAATGCTGTTGTAATGCATTCCTTTGGGGTATTTTCTATTACTTGCTTTTGACAAACAATATATTGCTTGAACATAATTCTAAGAGTTATGTACATTTTTCTTTCAAATCTGCTGATACAACATGCTCTCACCATTTTTCAGTCAGTTAAATTGGGATCTGACTTCTGGGCCTATAAATGCCTTGGCAGACAGTCAGCATGGATAAAATGTATGGAATATAAAACCAAATGATGAAGTACAAGCATCCATTTACTGTATATCAGGAGCTTGCCGGAGTAACATAGTAAGTTAGGTTGAAAAAAGTCACACATCCATCAAGTTCAACCTTTTAACTCTATTTTAACCTGTCGAACTGCTAGTTGATCAAGCGGAAGGCAAAAAACCCATTTGAAGCCACTCGGAGGGGGAAACTTTCCTTCCTGACTCCAAAATTGCAACCTGGCTAGTCCCTGGATCACCTTGTACTATGAGCCCTGAGCTCCATAACCCTGTATTCCCTCGCTTGCTTAATAGCCATCCAACCCCTTTTAAAAGATATTTAATGTATCAGCCTGTACAACTGATTCAGGGAAAGAATTCCACATCTTCACAGCTCTCACTGTAAATAACCCCTTCCGAATATTTAGATAGAACCTCCTTTCTTCTAACCGGAATGGGTGACCTTGCGTCAGCTTGAAAGACCTACTGTTAAAAAAAGCATTAGAGAGATTATTATATGATCCCCTTATATATTTATACATAGTTATCATATCACCCTTTAAGATTTTCCATACCTTTCACAGCTTAGTTGACCTTCTCTGTACCATCTCTAATTCAGTAATGTCCTGTTTGAGCACTGGAGACCAAAACTGTATGATGGGGCCTTACCAGTGCTCTATACAGTGGAAGAATGACCCCTTCCTGCAGCAAATCAATGCCCCTTTCAATACAGCTCAAGTCTTTGTATGCCCTTGATGCTGCTGACTGGCATTGCTTGCTACAGCCAAGTTTATTATCTTCAAGGACTCCAAGGTCCATTATGGATTTGCCTAGTGCAGTTCCTTTAAGGGTATAAGTGGCTTGGATATTTATATACCCCAGGTGCATGACTCAAAATTTAATCTCATATGCCACTTAGCTGCCCAGATTGCCAGTTTGTCAAGATCCTGTTGCAAGGATGCCACATCCTGGATGGATTAAACTGAGCTGGATAGTTTTGTGTCATCTGCAAACACTGATACATTACTTACAACACCCTCCCCTATGTCATTAACATCATCAACAAGTTAAATAAAAGTGGACCCAATACCGAGCCCTGAGGGACCCAACTAAGAATATTACTCCAAGTAAGTAACTATGTAACTAACTATGTAACTAACTAACTATGTAACTAAGTAAAGAATGTGCTGGCCTGTAATTGCCAGGCTGATAATCCCTTTTTAAATATTGGAATGACATCAGCTTTTCTAAATCCATAGGTACCATACCAGATGAAAGTGAATCTAAGAAAATCAGAAACAGGGGCCGGTCTAAAACTGAACTAAGCTCTCTTAGAACCCACGGGGTATGCCATCTGGCCCTGTGCCTTGTTTAGATTCATTTGTATTAACACTTTATATAGCTTTAATTTTTTTAAAGCTTTTATATATTCTGAGTTAGCCACTGATTAGAGTAAACTGATCTCATGAGATTTGCAGTCTGAAATCTCGTGTGATGACATCATCACTTACAAGTCACACTTGAACTGACTATATTACTTTTCTGTTTTTTCCCCCTCAAACTTTTTTGAGGTATACAGCAATTTATTTTTGAAATTGACAGCTATGAAGTGAGCTTGGGAACTTGGACTCCTATATTGTATACACTGAAGAAACAACTGGTTTAGCACATTTGCCCTTTCTGAACTTGTAACCATACTGCACAGGGAGAAAGGAGGTTCTCTCCTGTGACTGCACTGTGGGCTGTTTGATACAGGCGCTACTACTGCTTGTGCTAGGTGGCAGCCTGCTTGGATTTCCTATAGAGATGTCGCGAACTGTTCGCCGGCGAACTTGTTCGCGCGAACATCGGGTGTTCGCGCTCGCCGGAAGTTCGCGAACGTCGCGCGACGTTCGCCATTTTGGGTTCGCCATTGTTGGCGCTTTTTTTTGCCCTCTCACCCCAGACCAGCAGGTACATGGCAGCCAATCAGGAAGCTCTCCCCTGGACCACTCCCCTTCCCTATAAAAACCGAAGCCCTGCAGCGTTTTTTCACTCTGCCTGTGTGTGCTGAAGAGATAGTGTAGGGAGAGAGCTGCTGCCTGTTAGTGATTTCAGGGACAGTTGAAAGTTTGCTGGCTAGTAATCGTTTTGATACTGCTCTGTTATTGGAGGGACAGAAGTCTGCAGGGGTTTGAGGGACATTTAAGCTTAGGTAGCTTTGCTGGCTAGTAATCTACCTTCTACTGCAGTGCTCTGTATGTAGCTGCAGTGGGCAGCTGTCCTGCTTCTGATCTCATCTGCTGACTGCTGCAATAACAGTAGTCCTTGTAAGGACTGCTTTTATTTATTTTTTTGTTGTTTTACTACTACTACTACTACTACTACTACTACTACTACTATAAGAGCCCAGTGCTATTAGTCTAGCAGTGTTGGGGAGTGGGACTGGTGTGCTAATCTGCTGCTCCTAGTAGTTCAGCAGCACCAACTTTAATTTTTTTTTTTTAATATTCATTTTTTTTTATTTTACTTTTTTTTATTTTACTACCGCTGTAGTAGTGTATAAGTTGACCTTTTAGGCATTATTTGCCCTGTAGGCATTATTTGCACACTGTTTTCTTCAACCCGCCATCGAGCTGTGTGACCTTGTTCACATTCTGTCTAAATATCCATAATATTACCGTCTCCAGAAAAAACACCGGAGTCACTTTTTTCAAGCAGCATTCATATATTTTACGTAATCCGTATCCACCTCTGTAGTAGTGTATACGTTGGCCTTGTAGGCATTATTTGCACACTGTTTTCTTCAACCCGCCATCGAGCTGTGTGACCTTGTTCCCATTCTGTCTAAATATCCATAATATTACCGTCTCCAGAAAAAACACCGGAGTCACTTTTTTCAAGCAGCATTCATATATTTTACGTAATCCGTATCCACCGCTGTAGTAGTGTATACGTTGGCCTTGTAGGCATTATTTGCACACTGTTTTCTTCAACCCGCCATCGAGCTGTGTGACCTTGTTCCCATTCTGTCTAAATATCCATAATATTACCGTCTCCAGAAAAAACACCGGAGTCACTTTTTTCAAGCAGCATTCATATATTTTACGTAATCAGTATCCACCGCTGTAGTAGTGTATACGTTGGCCTTGTAGGCATTATTTGCACACTGTTTTCTTCAACCCGCCATCGAGCTGTGTGACCTTGTTCCCATTCTGTCTAAATATCCATAATATTACCGTCTCCAGAAAAAACACCGGAGTCACTTTTTTCAAGCAGCATTCATATATTTTACGTAATCCGTATCCACCGCTGTAGTAGTGTATACGTTGGCCTTGTAGGCATTATTTGCACACTGTTTTCTTCAACCCGCCATCGAGCTGTGTGACCTTGTTCCCATTCTGTCTAAATATCCATAATATTACCGTCTCCAGAAAAAACACCGGAGTCACTTTTTTCAAGCAGCATTCATATATTTTACGTAATCCGTATCCACCGCTGTAGTAGTGTATACGTTGGCCTTGTAGGCATTATTTGCACACTGTTTTCTTCAACCCGCCATCGAGCTGTGTGACCTTGTTCCCATTCTGTCTAAATATCCATAATATTACCGTCTCCAGAAAAAACACCGGAGTCACTTTTTTCAAGCAGCATTCATATATTTTACGTAATCCGTATCCACCGCTGTAGTAGTGTATACGTTGGCCTTGTAGGCATTATTTGCACACTGTTTTCTTCAACCCGCCATCGAGCTGTGTGACCTTGTTCCCATTCTGTCTAAATATCCATAATATTACCGTCTCCAGAAAAAACACCGGAGTCACTTTTTTCAAGCAGCATTCATATATTTTACGTAATCCGTATCCACCGCTGTAGTAGTGTATACGTTGGCCTTGTAGGCATTATTTGCACAGTGTTTTCTTCAACCCGCCATCGAGCTGTGTGAGCTTGTTCACATTTTGTCTAAATATTGATAATATTATCGTCTCTAGAAAAACCACTTGAGTTACTTTTTTTCAAGCAGCATTCATATATTTTACGTAATCCGTATCCACCGCTGTAGTAGTGTATACGTTGACCTTGTAGGCATTATTTGCACAGTGTTTTCTTCAACCCGCCATCGAGCTGTGTGAGCTTGTTCACATTTTGTCTAAATATTGATAATATTATCGTCTCTAGAAAAACCACTTGAGTTACTTTTTTTCAAGCAGCATTCATATATTTTACGTAATCCGTATCCACCGCTGTAGTAGTGTATACGTTGACCTTGTAGGCATTATTTGCACAGTGTTTTCTTCAACCCGCCATCGAGCTGTGTGAGCTTGTTCACATTTTGTCTAAATATTGATAATATTATCGTCTCTAGAAAAACCACTTGAGTTACTTTTTTTCAAGCAGCATTCATATATTTTACGTAATCCGTATCCACCGCTGTAGTAGTGTATACGTTGACCTTGTAGGCATTATTTGCACACTGTTTTCTTCAACCCGCCATCGAGCTGTGTGAGCTTGTTCACATTTTGTCTAAATATTGATAATATTATCGTCTCTAGAAAAACCACTTGAGTTACTTTTTTTCAAGCAGCATTCATATATTTTACGTAATCCGTATCCACCGCTGTAGTAGTGTATACGTTGACCTTGTAGGCATTATTTGCACACTGTTTTCTTCAACCCCCATCGAGCTGTGTGAGCTTGTTCACATTTTGTCTAAATATTGATAATATTATCGTCTCTAGAAAAACCACTTGAGTTACTTTTTTTCAAGCAGCATTCATATATTTTACGTAATCCGTATCCACCGCTGTAGTAGTGTATACGTTGACTTTGTAGGCATTATTTGCACAGTGTTTTCTTCAACCCGCCATCTAGCTGTGTGTATTATCGTTTCCAGAAAAACCAACTGAGTTTTTGTTGTTGTTGTTGTTTTTTTAAAAATAATGCCAGGCAAAGGCAGGCCGCCACGCAGAGGCCGTGCTAGGGGCCGTGCTGCTATGCAATCCTGTGGCCCTAGCAAATTTCCCAGTTTTAAAAAGCCAATGACCCTGAACTCCCAAAATGCTGAAGAGGTAGTTGACTGGCTTACACAGCACACCCCATCCTCTACCGTTTCTAACTTTACCACAACATCCTCCTCATCCTCCACTGCTATGGCCACCCCACGTAACACTTCCTCCACCACCGGTGCCCCTTCTTCACTGGGGTCAGAGGAGTTATTTTCCAATGAGTTTCTTGAACTGAGTAATGCGCAACCATTATTGCCAGAAGAAGATGAAGGAGATGAGGACCTTACACCAGATTTAATTCTGGCAGAGAACACGATAGAGATGGACATAATGAGTGATGAGGAGGAGGTCCCCGCTGCTGCTTCCTTCTGTGATGTGTCAGAAGAAATTGATGCATCTGAGGAGAATGATGATGAGGAGATTGATGTTTTGTGGGTGCCTAGTAGAAGAGAGCAAGAGGAGGGTAGTTCAGATGGAGAGACGGAGAGTCAGAGAGGCAGTAGGAGAATAAGACTTAGAAGAAGCAGGGAGGACAGCCCGCAGGGATCAGCAGGGCAACAACATGTATCGGCACCTGTGTTCAGCCGGCCAACGCACCCGCCATTGCCGCCAATACCGCCAACTCCGCCAACTTCTACTGTTACCGCCAGATCGCACACTTCCAAAAAGTCAGCAGTGTGGGATTTTTTTAATGTGTGTGCCTCTGACAAAAGCATTGTAATTTGCAATGAGTGCAGTCAGAAACTGAGCCTTGGTAAGCCCAACAGCCACATAGGTACAACTTCTATGCGAAGGCACATGAGCGGCAAGCACAAAGCACTTTGGGAGCAACACCTCAAAGGCAACAGGCAAACTAAAAGCCACACTCCTTCTGGTCCAGCATCTTACTGCTCTACCTCTGCTCTCCTTGACCCGTCTGAACCACCCTCCACTCCGCCTTCCACCTTGACCACCTGTTCCCATTCCCAGTCATCTGCCACCAGCCAAGTTTCTGTGAAGGCCATGTTTGAGCGTAAGAAGCCAATGTCTGACTGTCACCCCCTTGCCCGGCGTCTGACAGCTGGCTTGTCTGCACTCTTAGCCCGCCAGCTTTTACCATACCAGCTGGTGGACTCTGAGGCCTTCCGCAAATTTGTAGCAATTGGGACACCGCAGTGGAAGGTACCCAGCCGCAATTTTTTTTCTAAAAAGGGAATACCACACCTGTACCAACATGTGCAGAGCCAAGTTACCGCATCTCTGTCACTTAGTGTTGGGCCAAAGGTCCATATGACTACTGACGCATGGTCCTCCAAGCATGGTCAGGGCAGGTATGTCACCTACACTGCCCACTGGGTGAACTTGGTAATGGCTGGGAAGCAGGGAATGGGTAGCTCAACAACAACAGTGGAGTTGGTGTCACCGCCACGGATTGCACGCGGTTCTGCCACCACCTCTACTCCTCCATCGCTCTCTACCTCGTCTTCTTCTTCTTCTTACTCTGCTGCTGGGTCCTCCTTCTCCTCCTCCACACCTGTGCACCCCCAGCTCCCCTAGGCTATTCGACGTGCCAGGTACGCCGTTGTCACGCTGTCTTGGGGATGACGTGCCTGGAAAGCAAAAACCATACCGGATCTGTACTCCTGTCATCTCTGCAGTCACAGGCCGATCGGTGGCTGACCCCACACCAACTGCAGATCGGAAAAGTGGTGTGTGACAATGGAAGCAATCTGTTGGCAGCGTTGAGACTAGGCAATTTAACACATGTGCCCTGCATGGCACATGTGTTAAATTTAATAGTCCAACGTTTTGTCTCCAAGTACCCAGGATTCCAGGACGTTCTCACCCAGTCCAGAAAGGTGTCGGCCCATTTCAGACGTTCCTACACAGCCATGGCACGCCTTGCTGACATTCAGCAGCGCTACAACATGCCAGTCAGGCGTTTGATTTCTGACAGCCAGACTCGCTGGAATTCAACGCTCCTTATGTTGGAACGTCTGCTGCAACAACAAAGGGCCGTCAACGAGTACCTTTTTGAACTGGGTGGTAGGACTGGATCTGCACAGCTGGGGATTTTTTTCCCCCGTTACTGGGTGCTTATGCGCGATGCCTGCAGGCTCATGCGACCTTTTGAAGAGGTGACAAATATGGTCAGTCGCACCGAAGGCACCATCAGCGACCTAATACCCTTCGCTTTCTTCCTGGAGCGTGCCGTGCGACGAGTGACAGATGAGGCTGTAGACCAGCGTGACGAGGAGCTGGAAGCGCACGATTTCTGGTCGGAATCACCAGAACGAACCCAGGCACCTGCTGCAACGCAGGGAGAGGTGCCAGAAGTGGAGTCAGAGGAGGAAGGTGGCTTTGTGGAGGAGGAGGAGGAGGACCAACAGGAGCAGGCTTCCCAGGGGGCTAGTGGTGACCTTTTGGGGACCCCTGGTCTTGTACGTGGCTGGGGGGAGGAGACCGTGGATGATGCAGTCCTTGATAATGAGGAAGCGGAGATGGATAGCTCTGCATCCAACCTTGTGAGAATGGGGTCTTTCATGCTGTCATGCCTGTTGAAGGACCCCCGTATCAAGAGGCTTAAGGAGAAGGACCTGTACTGGGTCGCAACGCTACTAGACCCTCGGTACAAGCATAAAGTGTCAGAAATGTTACCAACATACCACAAGTCCGAAAAGATGCGGCATTTACAAACCAGCCTGCAAAACATGTTGTACAATGCTTTTAAGGGTGATGTCACTTCAGGAACTCATCAACATTCCAGGGGCAGAGGTGCCAGTAATCCTGCCACGAGCACACCTGCAAGGACAAAGCCCTTTGGCCAGTCTGTAACGTCAGACATGCAAATGTTTTTCTGTCCAAGGCAGCGCCACAACCCTTCTGGATCCACCCTCAAAGAACGCCTCGACCGGCAGGTAGCGGACTACCTGGCATTAACTGCAGATATCGACACTCTGAGGAGCGATGAACCCCTGGACTACTGGGTGCGCAGGCTTGATCTGTGGCCAGAGCTGTCACAATTTGCCATGAACCTCTTGTCTTGCCCAGCCTCAAGTGTGCTCTCAGAAAGGACCTTCAGTGCAGCAGGAGGGATTGTAACTGAGAAGAGAACTCGCCTAGGTCACAAAAGTGTCGATTACCTGACCTTTATTAAAATGAATGAGGGGTGGATCTCGGAGGGTTACTGCACGCCGGAAGACTTGTTCTGACTTCTATGCAGCTGTCCTTCTCTTCAAGCCTCATGACTCCACACACAGCTGTCCTTTAGCGTCCTCCTCCTCCTCCGCCACCGTTACAAACTAGGGTGCAAACCCTACTGGTTTAATTTTTTCTGGCCTCTGTGCTTCAGTGGCTGCAACCAAAAAAACTGGGCAAACAATGTCTACAAGGTCAACGTATGGCAAAAAATGACTATTTTCAGCATTTATATGGCATATTTTTTCTGGCAACTGTGCTTCAGTGGCTGCGTCCAAAAAAATGCATATTTTCTGCATTTATATGGCATAATTTTTCTGGCAACTGTGCTTCAGTGGCTGCGACCAAAAAAATGCATATTTTCTGCATTTATATGGCATAATTTTTCTGGCCTCTGTGCTTCAGTGGCTGCAACCAAAAAAATTTATATTTTCAGCATTTATATGGCATAATTTTTCTGGCCTCTGTGCTTCAGTGGCTGCAACCAAAAAAATTTATATTTTCAGCATTTATATGGCATAATTTTTCTGGCAACTGTGCTTCAGTGGCTGCGACCAAAAAAATTACTATTTTCAGCATTTATATGGCATATTTTTTCTGGCCTCTGTGCTTCAGTGGCTGCGGCCAAAAAAACTGGGCAAACAATGCCTACAAGGTCAACGACGTTGACCTTGTAGGCATTGTTTGCCCAGTTTTTTTGGCCGCAGCCACTGAAGCACAGAGGCCAGAAAAAATATGCCATATAAATGCTGAAAATAGTAATTTTTTGCCATACGTTGACTCAACGTATATGGCAAAAAATGACTATTTTCAGCATTTATATGGCATATTTTTTCTGGCAACTGTGCTTCAGTGGCTGCGACCAAAAAAATGCATATTTTCTGCATTTATATGGCATAATTTTTCTGGCCTCTGTGCTTCAGTGGCTGCAACCAAAAAAATTTATATTTTCAGCATTTATATGGCATAATTTTTCTGGCAACTGTGCTTCAGTGGCTGCGACCAAAAAAATGCATATTTTCTGCATTTATATGGCATAATTTTTCTGGCCTCTGTGCTTCAGTGGCTGCAACCAAAAAAATTTATATTTTCAGCATTTATATGGCATAATTTTTCTGGCAACTGTGCTTCAGTGGCTGCGTCCAAAAAAACTGGGCAAACAATGTCTACAAGGTCAACGTATGGCGAAAAATTACTATTTTCAGCATTTATATGGCATATTTTTTCTGGCAACTGTGCTTCAGTGGCTGCGTCCAAAAAAACTGGGCAAACAATGCCTACAAGGTCAACGTATGGCAGTTGTTTAAAGAGAACAGTAGATTACTAGCCAGCAAAGCTACCTAAGCTAAAATGTCCCTCAAATCCCTGCAGACTTCTGTCCCTCCAATACAGAGCAGTATCAAGCAGATTACTAGCCAGCAAGCTTACTATCATCTGTCCCTGAAATCACTAACAGCTCTCCCCTACACTATCTCTTCCAAGCACACACAGGCAGATTTTTCAGATACATTTTTGCCCTTGATCCCCCTCTGGCATGCCACTGTCCAGGTCGTTGCACCCTTTAAACAACTTTAAAATCATTTTTCTGGCCAGAAATGTCTTTTCTAGATGTTAAAGTTCGCCTTCCCATTGAAGTCTATGGGGTTCGCGAACCGTTCGCGAACCGCTCGCATTTTTGCGCAAGTTCGCGAATATGTTCGCGAACTTTTTTTCCGACGTTCGCTACATCCCTAATTTCCTATCATCGAGACAATGCAGATTCAGGGCCACCAGCAGGGCTGCTGAACATCTCTCATTGTGGGAGATGCAGCTCTTGATGGTGGAGTTTGGGGCTATCCTCTCTGTAAGTAGAGGCAGCCTAACACACAGTGGTGGATATAATGATATAGTGCTGATCTCAAGTCGGTGAGGAACAGCAGAGCATAGCATCGATGTCTTATGGAATTCTGGCTTTGAAAATTGTCTTGGATTAGGCTGGCTGGCTATTTAGTTCATAAATTGTGAAGTAATGCAATGGCAATTTTATACCATGTCTGTCTCCTGGTGTTTCATTAAAATATATAATAATGGGGTTCATTGGGATGTCTCAAGTAAACGATTAAACTGATGTGTCCCCTTGTCATGCTCTTTGTATTTTGCCAATCCTTTGTTTTATGGCAGTTGCACAAATACAGCAAACAAACTACAGTAACAATGCAGAAATCAAGAACACTGAAGGAGTCATTGATCGGAATGGTATTAGGACAAAAAATCTATATGGCATGTGGCTGCTGTGCCTGAGACTCCTGTATTTATTGTGGCATTAGTAACCTGTAAATATTATAGTAAGGTTTTCCTTGTTTGTTATAGTTATACAGGAGCAGTGACCAGCTCCATGTTGTAGCTCCCACCCCTCCCAGCTATAGTCAGGTGATCCCACTGGTGTCTAATAAAAGGGCAGCCAAGTTTTGGAGTTTTACTTTGAAAGCAGCTAGTAATTTGCAGGTAAAACTTAGTCCCTTTGTAAAATGTATAATTAAGCAATTGAATTCTTAATGAATCAGATGAAAATTAAGCGTAGGACTGGCCAGATATGGGATGACTTTGACGTAGTTGGCCAGCTTAAATATATTGCAATATATGGACAAACAATCCCTGTGTTGTTTAAAGGGTAAGGCATTTTTTAGTAGCAGTATGCACAAAATGTCTCTGTCTTAAATATATTGATAATGGGTTGAGTGCAGAGGACCTCTTGTAGTTGACTATAGGTTTTCCTGAAATGACCAGCAGCAAGCACATTCGCTAAACCCAGAAATGTCAGCAGGGTTACATGTTCTAACAGACAAGGCCAAGGCTATAGGCCAAAGACAAGGACAGTCAATCAGTAATGAACAGGCTAATGTGATTAGAAGAGATATGCATATGCACATCTAACAAAACATGCAGTGCCCAGAGATAATGTCATGGCTACACTCATTGTCCTGGTAATTCTGTATCAGAGCATTGGGTTCTAGCATCCAGCTTGTAAATCAAATTTATATAATCCAGCTGTATTGCCCCATGCAAGCTGATGTAAAGCATTGTTTGTTTAGCACGTTTTCTCCCATCTGTGAAATGTAAATCTTGCTCAGAGTTTTTGAGAGAAAAGCAATGCATTGGATCAGCATCTGCTGCACTAACTAATTAACAAAAAGTCAGCTTAAATTCAAGTCTTCATGCAGATGTGAAGATAAATTGATGCAATATCTTCTACCAACAGGATCATAGAAGTTTGATACATACATTAAAAGTGAACCAAAATATATTTTGTGTGAGGAAAGCAACTTTAATTCTAAGTAAGTTTACAAATTGTTATCTGCTCTGCTATTTTGACTCGAAACATTATGGCAATGATCGGCTCTCCTCCAGACTAGACTACACTTTCCACAATACCTTGCACATTTATCTGATTCCCCTTCTTTGCAGGTCTGTTAATCACATAATATATAGAAGGCATTGTGGGGAGTGGAATCTTGGTTAGAGGTGAACTGACTACTGCAACATTGTTATAACAGCAGTTATTTCCTACATCCTTCACAGAAATTGTGCTATAATTTGCCCTATAGGGAAAATACATGCAACTAATTATCTACATTTATATTTAACTAATAATGAATCTAAAACTTGTTTTGCCAACTAGGGACTTTTTATATAAGTAAGAATTCCCATATTGCTTCCTATGGCACAGGTTAATCTATGTATGGTGGTTGAGCAGCATATTATAGTATGCCCTGTGTTATCAGAATTCAAGTAAAGTTGTTTGAACTTTGCACTTGGTGACAAAATGCCTTAACTTGGTTATGAAATGTGTCCATGAAATTATGTTGTTTGCGCCCAGAAAAATGGTGTTGCCAGTAACTTTCTTGGGTAATTTTTGGAATCTAGATGGCTCCCTACAATTCAAGTGAACTGAAAGCAAACCATTCCAGTGACCCATATGTGATAGTTTATTTTTACATAATCCCTTTACTCTCCCTTTATGTTGTCATCAGATGATTCTACGCAGCGCCATTGCTTGAGGATCTAACTTCATGGGATCTGAACTAAACTAACACACAGACGTTAAAAAGAACATTCTCACGGAACAAGTCCATTAGCAGTCATCACGGCAGTATATGACTGTATTGACACTGTTCTGCTTTGCTAGTTTTACATTTATCTCAGAATATTTTACTCTGTAAAGGTGATGGCAAAATATAAATAGCAATAATATTTTCAGCAATATGGATTCCTGCTAATGTGCGGTGTAGGTTGTTCTATGCATACAGAAATGTTCTACTCCAAAGTTTTTAAATAAAGGAATACTATATTCTAATTTACTTATAAACTACTTGCAATTTCTTTCCTATATATGTTCATTAAAAACACATTAGCAAATGTTATTCTGTTTAGGCAGTTTTATTTGTCTGCATGGGAGAATCCAGGCCATGACAGTGCATATGGTTTATTCTCTGTTCTTTGTAACAAATTGCCACCCACGAGATTTTAATTCATGTATTTACTTTGCAGAACACTGACATAAACCAATCCTATCAAGTACACATACCCTTTTATGTAAAAATGAATTGTCTGCAGATGCCTGTCCCAGTTCATTTACACATTGCCACTAAAATCAGCAAACTGTTTACCTGCATGTTGTATTTCATTTGTAAATTAATAATTCAGACTAGTTGAGAGTTAAGAATTGTGCACAATTGTGTTAGAGGTGACACCTACTGGAAGGCTTCTAAAAATGCAACTTTGGCTCTCATAACATCAGAACCGTTTGTGAAAAGGGAACTGTAAATGTAATAGCATGATTTAAACAGACACAAACATGCTTGTGCAGATGTTTGAGATTAACAGCTATTATACCATTATATTTATATTTCATTATAATTATCTAAATTACACACCCAAGCAGACCCCCACAATAACATTCGGCATTGTCACCCGAATTCCACTACTGAGAGTATTATAGTGAACAAGAGTTCCGGAAATTTCATTTGTAGGATGAAATTGGAAATGGAGAAAATTGATGAAATTGAGCAGAACAGGAGTGAGAATAATTAAAAAGTAATGCAAAATAAATTTAAAAAGAACACAAAATGAAAGGTTTTTACTAATAGAACCATCTTACAGTCTTACAGTCTCTTTGACTGTCCTACATTATTCAAATTTCTCATTTATTGTTTACTCCATGTTACTATTCCCCCCTCACTTCCACTTTCTTCTTAGTGTTACAAGACTGCTTACATATATTGTTTTTTACTTCTCACATATCCTGTAATAATATGTGCATGGCATTTCAACATTTAGGTTAATTATGAAACTACTATAAATTGTTCCTTCTCTTCTAAGACAATAGTGCTCATTTAACAACAGAGGGTAAGTGAGCAAAGTGTAAAATAAACCTGGTGTGGACACCTTGCTCATCGTGGGTGCAGCTAGAACACAAGTACCTGAATCTTCTATATGAATACAGGTCTGCCAGCCTTTTACAGTGCTGTATTCATGAGTAGTGGGCTGGAGAAGGCACATACTGTAAGCTTCCATTCTGGCCCCTACCCACCCCTAACTTACACATCATTCAGACTTGATCATTCAGTGGCAGTGCTCCCAGTGGGCACAGGGTGCAAATGAGTCCATTGTAGCAGGGTGCAAATGAGTCCTGTAGATTTATCATGGGTCGAATTTCGAAGATAAAAATACTTTGAAACTCGACCATCTAATTAAAATTTGGGTATCCTGCGGTGGAAGTAAAATCGAACGATTCGAAGGATTTCAGCGATCAATCGACTTCTAAAAACGTAGAAAACTGCTCTAGAAAGTCCCCATAGGCTAACATAGCACTTCAGCAGGTTTAATTTGGCGAAGTATTGAAGTCGAAGTTTTTTTAAAGAGACAGTACTTCGATTATCGAATGGTCGAATATTCAAACTATTTTACTTCGAATCGAATTCGAAGTTGAAGTCAAAGTCGTAGTATGCTATTCAATGGTCGAAGTATTCAAAAAAATTACTTAGAATTTCGAATTTTTTTACTTCGAAAATTCCCTTGAATTCAGTTTGACCCTTGATAAATCTGCCCCTCAGTGTGTGATAAAGATTAAGATCAAACTGATTTTATTTAATAACTACCGCTATACTATTCTCGTGCTGCGTTTTCATCCGACAGTCAGATAAATATAGTTCTTACCTGCGATTTCTCCTTCACTTCCTGTTATCTTCAGAACATCCGACATGTCACATGTGTTTCGTCGCATGGCGACGTGACGGCTCCAGCCGCATAGTGGAGTTCCTCCTTTAAAACCAGTGTTGCCAGACAGATGAAATACAGATACATTGGATGTGAATATTTTACTCAGATCATTATGCAATCCACACCTTCTGAACATTGTGTTTTTTTATGTTATTTTTATATTTAAGGATTAGGCAGTCACAATCTCATAACAATATTTAATTTTTTTTAATTATTTGCCTTTGCCTTCTGATTCTTTCTAGACAAGGGGGTTTCAGGAGGTCATGTGACAGATAAACTTCAGTCACTCTTTACTGCTACACTGCAAGTTGGAGTGATATAACCTCCTCCCTTCCTTCCCAGCAGCCTGTCAGCAGCCTATCAACAGAACAATGGGCAGCTAACCAGATAGCAGCTCCCTTACACCTCTGCTGAAGGATATGTTTTCATTGCTAAAGGTGGGGTGAGTCCCTAGTTCCACATAGTGGTAGACCTGAGAATAGCATCCAAGCAGAAAAAAACCCTGCTTTTTCCTGCTTCGGTGCTGTTCTCATGTCTACCACTAGGGAGCACGACTTGGGTTGTGGTAAATACAATGTGAAGGGGAAAAACAAAGCTGTCTCAAAGCAGTTCCATCCTGAAGTGCTGACTCTCTCTCACAGCTCAATCAGGCACAATGACTCCACACCAATATTAGAGCTGAAAAAATAAATCGCCGGTTCAAAATTTTTAAATGTTAGAGTGTATTAGTTGCAGTATAAACAGTGTAAACAGTGTAATTTAGAAATAAAAAGTAAACCATAAAAATCATGACAGAATCCATTTAATGGGTACTAAAAAAACAGAGAGGCGGAAAATAGAAATGTAAATGAGTGCAGAAATATAGCACAGATATAAGATCTATTATCTAGAAGGCTCAGGACAGGGTAAGGGGTCTTGCTGTAATATGGATCATCATACCTTATGTCTGCTTAAAGTCCTTCTACTGTTCTTAAAACACCCAGTTTTACTCAAGGTCAGACTCGGGGCCCACCGGGCTGCTGTCGCAGGGCCCCCCTCTAGGTCCCCCTGCTGAGCAGCCCCTGCCGCACATGCACACTGTGTATTTGCCACGACCTATGGCAGGAAGAGTAGCACAGCAATTGGTGACTGGGCCCGGCGGGGAGCAAAAGAGCTGGGGGCACACTGGATTTCTTCCCGGTGCCCGCTGGCCCAGTCCGACCCTGGTTTTACTGGTTTGCATTGTTTAGTGTATCAAACAAGAAAATCCCTGAATAAAGTAAATTATTAACTACAAGAATTAAAAAAGTTATTGGGCTCATAAACACAAGTCTGTATTGCCCCAATAATCTCAAATTATTCTGCAGTGAAACAGTGGCCTCGGCTTGCCAAATTGTTACAAAAATTCTAGAATACTTATTTTGGGACACAGTTTGTTTTATTCAATGCTATACATTTGTTTTCAGTTTTAAACATGGTACGAACATGTTTCCTTCATATTAGAAAAAAACTTATTTCTATTTGCAATATACAGTCAGTATGAGGACTGCCCATTGATCTGTATCTTTACTTTTGTTATTTATCTGTGCCCACCCATAAACATAACATTTGCTATTATGATGCAATTATTTATTTGTTTGTTATGATTTACTGCACCATAAAAAATGTAGGGCTACAGTCAAAAATCATAAAACCCCATATTTGGAGTCGTTGGCAGAGCTATGGGTACTTAGCTCACTGCCAGCCCAGGCCTATTTGCAGGGGGTGGCCCCTGCAAACTAAGCAGTATGGGACCCACATTTTAAAAAAGATTCTCTAAATAGATTCACCTAAGCACTGCCTATTCCCCACCAAGCCAGACCCTTTTCAGGTCTGTGAATCTGAGTCTCCATTCTGTTATGGGGTGCCGTTTGTTCCAAATACATTCTGTATACAAAACTATTCCTAGTACTCAGAATAAATATCTCTCATGGTATATAAGTATTCGTGACCATATACACTAATAAAAAAATATACAAAATACTTATTTCTATTAAAGAATGAGAATAAAATCTTGTTAGTGCACAAAAGGATGTCATTATATTACAAACTCCATTCTGTATATTTTAACAAGCAATCTGTCTCACAAATATCTGTCTAACATCCATGTAACAGATGCACTTACGTATATGTAAAGTTACTTACAGAATGAATTACGTAAATATAAAATTATGACAGAATAGCATTGGGGTGGGGCAGTGATGTTGGGGCGGACATGATGACATCAGAGGAAGTTACAATGATGTCAGTGGAGTTATGATGCTGGGGCAGGGTTAGTGTGCCACTTAGATGCAAATGGCTTGATTTCTGTTCAGTTTTCTGAATGTTTTAAACCGGACAGAAAATTTTGAACTTTGAAAACCAAAGAGTGGCCAGGGCTGCCATCAGGGAGGTACAGGGGGGACAGTTGTCCCGGGCCCTGTGGGTTTTTGTGGCTTAGAGGGGCCTGGCCATGCCGCACTTACTTGTTCAGCCAGGCCCCCCTGCTGTCAGAGAGTTGCGGACTTTAGAAGGGAGGGTAGGAGCACACCCCGGCATCATTTTCATGCTAGCAACTTTTCTTTACTGCCAATTGGTCACTGAAGTCTAAGACCCAGGAAAGCTGCATGGGGATTGGATAGGCTGGAGGGGAAGTTCAAACGTGACCCATCCAATCCTTGTGCAGCTGTACCAGTACTTAGACTTCAGCGACCAATTGGCATTTCCCTTATAATACTGGGGGCTGTTAATAAAGTAAAGTTTGGGGAACCCTGGCCACCAATGTTTTTATTACTATGAAGGGGAAACCCTGGCCACAAATTTTTTTTTAACTTGTAGAGGGGGACCTGACCACCAATGATTTTGTTTAATTTGTAGAGGGGGGGCTTGATCCCAATGTTATTAATAGGGAATAAATATAAAGGTGGCAACCCTACACAGAGGACATTAGAGGCCACCCTCTATAGCAGGCCAGATAGTATCCTTTGTCTTAGGGATGATGCAACCATGTGTAGCAGAGCTGGCAACTTTTTATCATGTTTCTTATATGGCAATAAGCTTTGTTCTTCTTGGTTCAGTAAAGTGACAGTATTGTTTCACAGAATGGATATTTTATGTGTTTTGGGAAAATGAGCTTTCATTTTGTTGAAAGAATGAATTATGTACTATAAAATCTTGCTTTCTGTCACAAACATCTATTTTGTCATTAAAATCTAGCTTGACATGTGCTAGTTAGATACACCATTATATATTGTGTGCAAATTTTTTTTTACATAAAACTCATCCTATAAGTAACATTACACGTACAGATAGGGGTAGATTTACTAAGCTCGAGTGAAGAATTCGAATGAAAAAAAATTCAAATTTCAAAGTATTTTTTTGGGTCGTTCGACCATTCGATAATCGAAGTACTGTTTCTTTAAAAAATCCTTCGACTCAATACTTCGCCAAATAAAAGCTACCAAATTGCATTATAAGTCTATTGAGACCTTCTACAAGCATTTTCTACGTTTTTATGATCAAATAAAAATCCTTTGATCGATCGCTGAAAATCCTTTGACTCATTAGATCGAACGATTTTTATTCGATCAAAGCATTTGCGGTAAATCGTTTGAATTCGATATTCAAAGGATTTTACTTTGCGGGTCCAATTCGAGGGTTTTTTAACCCTCGAAATTTGACCCTTGATAAATCTGCCCCTAAGTGTGTCTGTTACATGGACGATAGACATTTGAGACAGATTGCTTGTTAAAATGTACAGAATGTAGTTTGTAATATAATGACATCCTTCTGTGCACTAATCAGATTTTATTCTCATTCTTTAATAGAAATAAGTCTTTTGTATATTTTTTTTTATCTGTGTATATGGTCACAAATACTTATATACCATGAGAGGCATTCATTCTGTGTACTAGGGTTTATTTTGTATACAGAATGTATTTGGGGCAAATGGCACCCCATATTATGTTTCCACAAAATTGACAACATTGCTATTATATATGTAGCGCTATAATAAATTGAGTGCACCTTACTCTACTATAAGCTTCACTCCCAATACATATGCTCCGGATGAGACCTTAGGGAGTGAGCCTTCGCATTGGGCGCCAGTGGTTCTTATAACGTAACCATAGAACAGATTTATTGAACACAATATACAATCCTCAGTGGAGTGTACATAAATCAGAACATTTGCAGGTTCATACAGTACAATGAATAGGCAGTACTCACAACACCTTTGGTCAGTATGATTCTCCTCAGAGATAGGAACAATACATGCAGCTTTGAGGAGGTACACCCAGCTTTCAGCCTTTTCCCTAAGTGGAACCTGAGGGGAATCTATCTACCCTAGGTCTGTACACTTAGTCCCTACATCTGGGCAATTAGTACCCGGGGATCTTAATCCCACTACAATCCTCGTAGGAGCCTCAAGCTGCTCAGCTAAATAATACTGACTGTCTGTCACTCCTAGAGTGACCTATAAAGGTGAGTAGCCTATTGTTACTAGACCTGACCTGTCTAGGTTCCACTCGAGCTTTGCCTCCTGCACAGGCTAGAGCCAGCACAAGATGGACCCTGAAAGCATGGCTTCAGAGTCTTTTATACTCTAGCACAATGCCATCTGCTGGTCACTGTGAGAAACAGCAAGGGGCATAGCTTAAAGCAGGAATAGGAAACAGGTACCCTTCCCAACTGTATTTTAGGACCCAGTTAGGTGTCTATAACACTAGAGAAACTGCCTGCTGAATAATATTGGGGATGGCTATCCTACACATCCCTACATTCTCCCCCTTTGAATTCCTTAGGAACATATTCAAATAACAGGCACAAAAATACTTTGCAACAATAACACAAGCATTGCATTTACTGTATGGTTAACATTCCCTCCAGTAAGCCTCTTCATAGGCCTACTAGGGAAACATGATTAACCTGAAAAGAAAGCAGTTTAGGCATATCATGCTAGAAGCCAATTACAAAAAACAAGCAGTTAAGGCACATCATGCAAGCAACCTTTTTGAGAACAAGCAGTTAAGGCACATCTTGCGAGCAACCTAGCAGTTAAGGCATATCTTGCTAGAAACCCTTTTATTGGACACAAGCAGTTAAGGCATATCTTGCTAGAACAAGAAGAAAGTTACCAGCACTCACGGTCTTAGTTTGCAGGAAAACCTTGCTTTATTTCAGTGCGGTGATGCAACATTTCGGGGCCACGCCCCTTTATCAAGCTTCAGTGCGGTGATGCAACGTTTCGTTCCCCATTGAATAGGAAGCTGCCGAAACTTCATTACCAAGCACCAGGCTACTCTACAGGAGGGTGTCATGGGTGTGCGTCCGCTCACACTAATTTGTTTGGACATCTTGCTAGAAACCTTTTTTAACCAAACTCTTTACCGAAAAGTGATATTTAGCCATTACCTTATAACCGCTTCGGGGTCACTCTCCTGAGTGTACCCAGGTAACAATGGCATATCTGAAAGAGAACAGCAGCATAGAAAAACAGTTTATCACTCCCAGTGGAGTATGAACAAAGCAAAAGGCAATTCCTCCAAAACATCAGATCATGTGGAGGAAACGGGCTTTGGTGTCCTCATAGGGGATGTAATACTTGGGGTGAGGCTTGTCCACCCATTGTCCATCTCCCTCATAGATAGAGATGTCGCGAACTGTTCGCCGGCGAACTTGTTCGCGCGAACATCGGGTGTTCGCGCTCGCCGGAAGTTCGCGAACGTCGCGCGACGTTCGCCATTTTGGGTTCGCCATTGTTGGCGCTTTTTTTTGCCCTCTCACCCCAGACCAGCAGGTACATGGCAGCCAATCAGGAAGCTCTCCCCTGGACCACTCCCTTCCCTATAAAAACCGAAGCCCTGCAGCGTTTTTTCACTCTGCCTGTGTGTGCTGAAGAGATAGTGTAGGGAGAGAGCTGCTGCCTGTTAGTGATTTCAGGGACAGTTGAAAGTTTGCTGGCTAGTAATCGTTTTGATACTGCTCTGTTATTGGAGGGACAGAAGTCTGCAGGGGTTTGAGGGACATTTAAGCTTAGGTAGCTTTGCTGGCTAGTAATCTACCTTCTACTGCAGTGCTCTGTATGTAGCTGCAGTGGGCAGCTGTCCTGCTTCTGATCTCATCTGCTGACTGCTGCAATAGCAATAGTCCTTGTAAGGACTGCTTTTATTTATTTTTTTGTTGTTTTACTACTACTACTACTACTACTACTACTACTACTACTATAAGAGCCCAGTGCTATTAGTCTAGCAGTGTTGGGGAGTGGGACTGGTGTGCTAATCTGCTGCTCCTAGTAGTTCAGCAGCACCAACTTTAATTTTTTTTTTTTAATATTCATTCTTTTTTTATTTAACTTTTTTTTATTTTACTATCGCTGTAGTAGTGTATAAGTTGACCTTTTAGGCATTATTTGCCCTGTAGGCATTTTTTGCCCAGTGTGTTATTCAACCAACTGCTATCTAGCTGTGTGCCCGTGTTCACATTCTGTCTAAATATCCATAATATTACCGTCTCCAGAAAAAACACCGGAGTGACTTTTTTCAAGCAGCCATAATAAATTTTACGTAATCCGTATCCATCGCTGTAGTAGTGTATAAGTTGACCTTTTAGGCATTATTTGCCCTGTAGGCATTTTTTGCCCAGTGTGTTATTCAACCAACTGTTATCTAGCTGTGTGACCGTGTTCACATTCTGTCTAAATATCCATAATATTACCGTCTCCAGAAAAAAACACCGGAGTGACTTTTTTCAAGCAGCCATAATAAATTTTACGTAATCCGTATCCATCGCTGTAGTAGTGTATAAGTTGACCTTTTAGGCATTATTTGCCCTGTAGGCATTTTTTTGCCCAGTTGTTATTCAACCAAACTGTTATCTAGCTGTGTGACCGTGTTCACATTCTGTCTAAAATATCCATAATATTACCGTCTCCAGAAAAAACACCGGAGTGACTTTTTTTTCAAGCAGCATTCTTATATTTTACGTAATCCGTATCCACCGCTGTGTATACGTTGACCTTGTAGGCATTTATTTGCCCTGTAGGCATTTTTTGCCCAGTGTGTTATTCAACCAACTGCTATTTTAGCCTGTGTCCCGTGTTAAACATTCTGCTAAATATCCATAATATTACCGTCTCCAGAAAAAACACCGGAGTGACTTTTTTTAACAGCATTCTTATATTTTACGTAATCCGTATCCACCGCTGTGTATACGTTGACCTTGTAGGCATTATTTGCCCGGTAGGCATTTTTTCCCCAAAGTGTGTTATTCAACCAATTTGCTATCTAGCTGTGTGCCCGTTTCACATTCTGTCTAAATATCCATAATATTACCGTTCTCCAGAAAAAACACCGGAGTACTTTTTTTCAACCCAGAAATTTCTTATATTTTACGTAATCCGTATCCCCCGCTGTGTATACGTTGACCTTGGTAGGCATTATTTGCCCTGTAGCTTTTTTTTGCCCAGTGTTTATTCAACCCAACGGCTTTTCTAGCTGTGTGCCCGTGTTCACATTCTGTCTAAATATCCATAATATTACCGTCTCCAGAAAAAACCACCGGAGTAAACTTTTTTCAAGCAGAAATTCTTATATTTTACGTAATCCGTACCACCGCTGTGTTATACCGTTGACCTTGTAGGCTTTAAATTTTCCCTGTAGGCATTTTTTTCCCAGTGTGTTATTCAACCAACTGCTAACTACCCTGTTTGCCCGTGTTCACATTTCTGTCTAAAAAATCCTTTTAATTTTTACGTCTCCAGAAAAAAACACCGGGAGTGACTTTTTTTCAAGCAGCTTTTCTTATTTTTACGTAATCCGTATCCACCGCTGTGTATACTTTGACCTTTTAGGCATTATTTGCCCTGTAGCCATTTTTTTGCCCATTTTGGGGTTTTTTCAACCAAAATTTGCATCAGGCTGTGTCCCCGTGTTCACATTCTGTCTAAAATCCTAATTTACCGTCTCCAGAA
Organism: Xenopus laevis; assembly: GCF_017654675.1. NCBI lineage: Eukaryota > Metazoa > Chordata > Amphibia > Anura > Pipidae > Xenopus > Xenopus laevis. The sequence goes on along the minus strand of NC_054374.1, from coordinate 51,089,815 downwards.
AAAACACCGGAGTGATTTTTTTTTCAACCCAGCATCTTAATATTTTACGTAATCCGTATCCACCGCTGTGTATACGTTGACCTTGTAGGCATTTTTTTGCCCTTTAGCATTTTTTGCCCAGTGTGTTATTCAACCAACTGCTATCTAGCTGTGTCCCGGGGTTCACATTTGTCTAAATATCCAAATATTACCGTCTCCAGAAAAAACACCGGAGTGACTTTTTTTTCAAGCAGCATTCTTTATATTTTTTACGTAATCCGTATCCCCCCGCCTGGTATACGTTTGACCTTGTGGGCATTATTGCACAAGTGGTTTTCTTCAAACGCCATCTAGCTGTGTGAGCTTGTTCACATTTTGTCTAAATTATTATAATATTATCGTCTCTAGAAAAACCACTTGAGTTACTTTTTTTTCAAGCAGCATTCATATATTTTAAACGTAATCCGTACCCCACCGCTCTTTTTATACGTTGACCTTTAGGCATTATTTGCACACTGTTTTCTTCAAACTGCCATCTAGCTATGTGTAATTATCGTTTCCAGGAAAAACCAACGAGTTTTTTTTTTGTTGTTGTTTTTTTAAAAATAATGCCAGGCAAAGGCAGGCCGCCACGCAGAGGCCGTGCTAAG